>NC_140166.1:158043217-158074360 GCF_963971535.1 Notolepis coatsorum
TACTGTAGGATCATATACAGTTGAATTTTTTAATATAGCGTGTATCGGGAATAAACGGCAATCGATAATCTATATATGCGTTATATATAAGATTATCCTATATAATCCCTATAACTCACACTCTAGGAATTACTGCAGAAAACGATAAAAACATACTTGTATTCTAGAAGGTATTTTTGTATGAATGTTTGAATGAAAAAGTATAACGTTCCTACATCCTGAACTATAGATAATCGATGTTGAATGGGCCGTAGTAATGTCAATTTAGCAATACAATTAAAAAATATATAGCCCTGCAAAGAAGGTGAACATCTCCATAGGCTTAGAGTGGTGGCAGACTGGCTATATTGATGGATATAACCAATGGCAGGGAATGTGTTAACATTATATTTATTAATATTTTTATAAAAAAAGAATTAAAAAAAAAAGAATTTATAAAAGTAGGGCGGCTAGGTGGCGCAGTGGGCAATGCGCTCGCCACCAACGCAGGATACGCTGGGTTCTAGCCCAGCTCTCTGCGTTGCTACCAGCTTGGCTGGTCGTTCACACTAATACAATTGGCAGTATTAGGGGGTGGGAAGCTGGTGGGTGGGGATCGGACGTTGTGGACAGCAACTCCTACAGGTCGGTTGGTGTGCCTGCGCAGTAGAATCAGGAAGCGACAAGGGCGGCGTGTCCCTCCCACGCAGACCCTCGCCGCTGAGAGATCGCGCTGTTTAGGGCTGCTTCCTCGAGTACCGGAGGGGACACGTGATGCAAGGCTTCGTCCACATTGCAGCCGGCTTGTGGGAGGCATGGCCAACAGCGTTCGATATAGGGGAGGGTAGAATTGGACAATACGAAATTGGGGACGGGAGAAAAATTGAAAATGGGGAGAAAAAGTAGACAAAAAAAATAAAGAAATGTAAGTATTTTTTTTATGCCCCCCTTCCCGCGAGGCCCTGTGCGACCGCACTGCTCGCACACCCCTAGCGGCGGCCCTGCCTTCAGTTGATCTTACCTTGACGATTAAAAAGCCTCCATAATTTTGTAAATACTATTCCCATGGCTGGTGTTGAGCTGTAGCCAGCTGGCGTTGATGCTATCCAATGCTATCAACATTAGCTAAATAGCTAACCAACTAAATACAATAGACAGTGGTATCCTAAGGTAACGTTAAATACAGACAACGTTTGCTAGTCGAAAGGACTGGACACAGGTACAAGTTAAACATCAATCAATTACTTTAATACAACACAGGTAGTTTGAGCCGCGGTTTCTCTCTCTCCTTCTCTCTCCACTCCCGAACGTACGTTGCGCCGCGGTGTGTGTCTCTGGAAACTAGGTCAGCTCAAAAGCACAGAACCGGACGGCACAAGTTATCAAAAACAACGACAACACTTCCGGTCGGGGTTTTCAAAATAAAAGAGCGACGTCTAAAACAGGAAAGAATTTTTTTTTTACATTTGTGGCATGCACTTATTATCTTGAGACGTTTTCGTTTTTAGGGAAACCTTTTTTTAATGAAAACTAAACGAAAACGAAAAAGATCAAAATCGTTTTAGTGTGGACAAGGCCTAAGCCGCCTGTGCTCTCTCGTCTCCTGTGCTATTAAAGACATTATATCAGTCAGCGCTGAGTGATTTGCATTTCATCAAAACAAAGAAAAACAAGGGGAAGTATGCATTGATTGACAGGTCTATTGAGAGGTGTCAATGTGATTAGAACTATAGCTAATAACCTTTTCCACATATTGTGCTACTGTATCGACTGTCTGCAGTACACACACACACACACACACACACACACACACACACACACACACACACACACACGCACACACATGTCACCCCAACCTCCACACACACACCCAGAATGCCTCTTCACGCCACACACACACACAGCCAATCCATTGCACCAGTACAGGGAGGGGGCATCGTATTGTGTCTAGTAGCTATACATGGATGCAGAGGATATTTAATATCTTCTACAAAACAGGTTCATTATGTTTTCCACTACTTAATAAAAGAAAAGGTCCAGAATCCTAGACTGAACTTATTACAGCACTGTGGTAATGGCTAGATCACAGATATTTAACATGGATACTTGTAATATGTGTCTTATGGGTGGGAGAATTAATTTTCTTTTTTTTATTGGCTCATGTACTGATATTGTATCAGCTAACCATGGCTTTGATTGATCTATTGAACATTTTGTTAACAGATTGCAGAATGGGTACAATATAGTACAACTCAATACACACAATTGTTAAGGGGATGCAGACCAGAGAAAGACTTTCGTCTTGTTTACATCAGGGTCCCCCATTTTCAATTCATCATAACATAATATGACATACATGACATACAGATAGACAGTACTGTTACATCTAGACATTTATGACATACCAGATCTACAAATACAGTACTGTTTATGAGTACTAAAAAGAGAGTATATACATTTGAGGGGGAAGAAACTACATTGGAGGAGGTTGGATAGGTGGGGTGGGGGGGGGGGGGTTGAGTCGGTGGGGTGGGGGGGGAAACTGTACATTGGAGGTGTTGGGTGGGTGGGGAGGGGGTGTTGGTTGGGTAGGCGGGGTGGGGGGGGGGCTGGGAAACTGTACATTGGAGGGGGTTGGGTTTGGACATTTACATGGGCCAGTTTCTAATTGTAGGTGCTCTTTGAGAGTGGTTTTGAAGGTGGTTAGTGATTCACATTCCTTTACAGCTTTGGGTAGGGCGTTCCACATTGATGTGGCATATTTGCAAAATGTGTTTAGTCCCTTGTTTGAGCCGAATCTGGGTTTAACATGATTTGTGGAGCTCCCTCTAATTTTAAACAGTGTTTACTGGTATTGTATCAGCTAACCATGGTGTTATAGAAAATGTCATGTTTCTCTGTTCTAAATACATATTTCTCTGTACAAAGCTTTACGTTTTCCACTACTTAATAAAATAAAATGTCCAGAATACTAGACTGAACTTAATAATAATAATAATAATAATAATAATAATAATAATAATAATAATAATAATAATAATAATAATAATAATAATAATAATAATAATAATAATAATAATAATGGATGGATTTATATAGCGCTCTTCATGACACCCCAATGACCCCAGAGCGCTTACAGAGTCCATTATTCGTTCATACACAGTCATACCGGTGGTGGTAAGCTACAATTGCAGCCAGAGCTGCCCTGAGGCAGACTCATGGAAGCGTGGCGAATAATCATCGCCTATGGCCCCTCCAACCACCACCAACATTCATTCATGTTACGATTCGGCATGAAGAAGGACCCAATATGCGGTTAGACAGTATAAAGGAGACGGTGGTTGCTCTTCTCAATGGTGTTCTTTAATATAGAACTCAAGGCAGGAGCAAGGCAGGGATATAAACAATACAAAACAAAAGGCACAGCGGCGCTGGCGCTAACTACAAACACGGACTGTGATACGAAAACAAAGATGAACAAAACAGTATACAATATCACTTACTGACTCTAAGTACAACAGCAGGGCAAGGCAGACAACAGCAAGGTACAAACGAACGGGTAACACGGAGGTATGACGCCACAACAGGAAGTGGGAACAGGACAACCTAATATACTCAACCTAATTACATTGATTACAAACGATCAACAGCTGGGGGAAGAGACACTAATATACTAATACAAAACACAATACAATACAACCATCAAAGAACACACACAGGCTAAATACAAACACAGAATAAGAATACTAACACAGAACAAACCTAAACAGACAACACTTGTAATAAGGACACTAATTGCCACATTAGAACATTATTGATTTGGACCATTAGGTTAAGGGCTGAGTGCATTGTCACAGCTGTCAACTCTCTGCCTGGGACACTCTCTATCTCCCAGGCATGAGATGATCTTGGAGCGTTACACATTCACATGCATACACATTCATACGAGGCAAGTAGGTTAAGTGTCTTGCCCAAGGACACAACGGCAGTGGGATGGACATGGGCTTGAGCAGGATTCGAACCACCAACCCTTCGATCATATAACGACCCGCTCTACCCCTGAGCCACGCCACCCCACAACTTATTACAGCAGTGTGGTAATTGCTAGTCAAGACACTAGGCAACAGTCTGGTGGTGTTCTTAAAACAACTTAAGGGTCAGGACAGCTTGATTTAGATATGACATAATGTCCAAGAAAATCACATCTTGTTCTTTTCTTGTTGTTTTCATATCAATCTTGTGTCAGATAGGACAAAACCCCTAAACCCATCTTTGTTTTCCATTTTTCTCATATCTGTTATTAATTTGTCATATTTTGTCGTCATGTCAAACTGTGTATTTATTGTAAGTCTGACCAGAGCTCTTTCTCACTTTCTGGTCAGACGCTTGTCTCTGATTGTAAACTGAGGATACTTTCTGTGGCCACAGAAAATAAACTACTATCTGAATTCACTGTGTGATGGCAAAATATTATCATGTCATATAGTTCTGTGTTAAAATACATATTATATGTCTTACAGCCCTGACTATATAGGGTTAACTAGTATACAGCTCAGACACTGGGCGACAGTTTTAACAGTGTCTCTGAAAATAACAGATATGAGAGGTCCAAGGTTCTTTTCCTCTCCAGTTCTTTGTGTGAAGACATAACAAAGTCCCTAGAGCCCATCTTTGTTTTAATTTCCTTACTACGGCATTTTTTGTTTACCTTTCTTGTCATATCTAGGTATCTTATGTACGTCATGTCGAATATGTATTTATTTTATGGTAAGTTCTGACCAGACCTCTTTCTCACTGACTGGTCAGACGTTTGTGTCTGATTGTAAACTGAGCTATGTGGCGAAAGAAATAAACTATGTTCTATATTTTTATATATCAAATTGATTAGTCTGAATTTCTACAGCTTCACTATCTAGCTCAATTAAAATATTCCATGACAATGGCTAATTTTAAACCGTGTTTACTGGTATGGTATCAGCTAACCATGGCTAATTTCAAGATGTGTCTACTGGTATTGTATCAGCTAACCATGGCTAATTTCAAGATGTGTTTACAGGTATGGTCAGGGTGCGATCCACGGGGGGAGCTGGGTGAGCTATAGCTCCCCTAGATCAGACATCAGCTCCCTTGGGGGTCTCTAAAGCTCCCCTGGGGGTCTCTAAATTACTGAAAATAAATGCAATTTTTGCCATGCATTTCTAATTTTTCTGTAATTTTCTGTATCATCATCGTGTATAATGATAAAATTATGCTATTTTGATCATTAATGATTTGCGCACTAATTCACTGTAATAGACAATAGCATAAATATGCACTGCAGATATACCCTATATCGGCACTGCAGATTTACCCTACTCGTAATAGATGGCAACATGCTATTCTTGCGTTTACCATTCGGAGCGTGGCGGCGCTGCAGCCTGCAGGCACAAATCAAACTTCATCAAACAAGCGTAATGTCGAAACTTAGTTAAATGAAATATCAAAGAAGTAAGCCTTCTTTTACAAAGAATGCGAAGCACCCTGCTGCGGGGACTACTTCTGTCACATGCAGATTTTGAGAATTGGGCAAATCTTCACCATCAGGTCGGTGGCGATAATGTTGCATTTGCCTACTACTATAATAATGTTAGACTCGATGTGTTTGGTCGTGGACTTGTTGTTCGGTATTGGTTCATCCGTGTGTTTATGTGTAAATAGGACTGTTGTGTGTGAATTTTAGTATTGGATCAGAGGGGTTAATCTGAGCATGTGTATTTTAATATGTGCGTCTCCATCATGCCTGCAGACCTGTGTGGTGTGGACTATGTGTGGTTCTGTAACGTTACTCATACCCAGAGTCATATTCTATGACTCTGTTCATACCTATAGCCTAATAGGGCCCGTGTCGACCGGGGACGTTTTATGAGTTGTCAGCTCCTGTCTGTCATTCATTTCTATGCCACAGACGCTGCCGGCGCGTTCCTTTTCCCAGCGCCGCGCCTCGCGTTTTTGCGGCAGTCGCGAGACCCAGGAAAAAGCGCTCTGAGCTCTTTTTTTTTTTTTTTTTCTTTTTTTTACATTATCCCGCTTATTACATGGCTAACTTACTAACAATATACCTAATTCATTTTACATCGACTCAGTCAACACTGGTTCTGGCTGCGTTCTGGCTCCGCTCGTCGCTCCGCCCCCTGTCATCGCCGGCAGCAGAACACCGGCAGTGTCTAATTGCACTGAAACAGTGTGCGTCAGTGGGCTTGATTGCGAACAGCTGCGCACAGCGGTCATTATTGTCCCACAGCGGTCATTATTGTCTGATAATGACCGCTGTCGGGGGGCTATTGACCAATCACAAGCAAGCATTTCGGCGAATGTGAAAACGCCATGTAATAAGGTGTTATATTGGTGGCTAAGTCTGGTGTTGTATTGATATGTGTGCTATGGAATTATATCCTCCTTTGCATGCAATCATTTAAGTTGCATATAAGCTACCATGAATTAGGCATATATTTATAAACTGTGTGTGTGTGTGGGCACACATGCATGCGTGTGTGTGTGTGTGTGTGTGTGTGTGTGTGTGTGTGTGTGTGTGTGTGTGTGTGTGTGTGTGTGTGTGTGTGTGACGTGTGTGTGTGTGTGTGTGTGTGTGTCTGTGTGTATGTGTGTGTGTATGTTTGTGTGTGTGCACGCGCATGTACATTGCTTTTCACTTAGCCTGGAGACTGTTGTCATTGTTGAAACAGACAATCCTCCCACAGGGACTAGTGATTAGCTGCAGAAAGATACACAAAGGAGAAGTACAGTGTACACACACACACACACACACACACACACACACACACACACACACACACACACACACACACACACACACACACACACACACACACACACACACACACACACACACACACACACACACAGATACACAGACTGGAGGGCAGATGAATGGATTTGGCACCACCCTGGTTAGCTCAAATTCATAAAGGCATTCATTTTGATTAATAGCAGATTTTAGGGGGGGGGGGAAACAACAGATTTAAAGAAAAACTATATAAGATGTTTAGACACGGTGGTAACGTTTACAAATCAACGTGCACATAGACATGCACACAAACGCCCCCTGCCTCCGTTCCCTGAGAGACTTCTTACCTCTGGCCAGTAAATACAATTTTGGTCTTAAAGGGGCAGTTCAACAACCCCCCCCCCCCCAAAAAACTACATATCTTCCCAGTTATCTGGAGTGCTATCTATCCATCCAGATATTCTTTTTGGAGTGCATTGATTGACAGACGTCTAGCATGCGTTGATTGACAGGTCTATTGAGAGGTGTCGATGTGACTTGAACTATAGCTAATCACTTTCTCCACATATTGTGCTACTGTATCGACGGTCTGCAGCACACACACACATGTCACCCCCACCCCCCCACACACACACACCCACACACGTGTCCCCCCCCACACACACACATGTCACCCCCCCCACACACACATACACACACATGTCACCCGCCCACCACACACACAGACACACACTCACACACACACCACTTCACTCCCCCCCACCACACGCACACACACACACACACACACACATGTCACCCCCCACACACACACACACACACACCACATCACCCCCCCCCCCCACCACACACACCACATCACCCCCCCACCACACACACACCACATCACCCCCCCCCCCACCACACACACACTCACACACACCACATCACCCCCCCCCACCACACACACCACATCACCCCTCACCACACACACACACACACACACACACACACACACACACACACACACACACACACACACACACACACATGTCACCCCCCCCACACACACATACACACACATGTCACCCGCCCACCACACACACAGACACACACTCACACACACACCACTTCACTCCCCCCCACCACACGCACACACACACACACACACACACATGTCACCCCCCACACACACACACACACACACCACATCACCCCCCCCCCCCCACCACACACACCACATCACCCCCCCACCACACACACACCACATCACCCCCCCCCCCACCACACACACACTCACACACACCACATCACCCCCCCCCACCACACACACCACATCACCCCTCACCACACACACACACACACACACACACACACACACACACACACACACACACACACACACACATATGATCATCCTCATTAGGCGCCAGCCAAAAGCTGGTGTTGTGGCTGTTTGGTACAAAGCCTACATGGTGTGGTTTAATTGGTTCTGCTCTGAAGCAGGTGGACAGGAGAGAAGAGCTGCTGAGACCTGGGCCCTGTTCCTCGTACCTGGTTCAACTAAGTCGATCAAGAGTCCCATTATCCAGCTTCAGTTAACCCGATGTTCGAAGCCGGGATTTTCATGTTCCTCGAAGGTGGATTCAGTCTCGTTAACTAGAACCAGACTTGAGACCCAGGATAAGTGCGCGCGGCCGCTTCAGTTGAAAAGCCATCACGTATCGATAGCAGAGATCCTGATTTTTTAACGGCATTGATTGATTAATTGATTTAAAACTTTATTAACAGATTGCATTACGGCTCAATCGCCTCGCCGACAAGTTAAATGCGTTATCTATAGGCTAATTTTAAGTCCCTCATTACCCCAATCAATCAGATTATATTTCTTTAAACTTGCCTGCTGGCAGTAGGTTTATGGAATGGATAATCAAATGAGATCTTGCTAGCGAAAATAATTAGTTAAACTGTTATACGGAATAAGGACACGGCTCTCTTACCCATTGATTGATGTATGGTGGATCTTTTACTTATCTACACTGTGGTGTAACGGTGTCTGCTTTTGACTTTCACACAGGCGGCCCGGGTTCGAATCCCACTTCTCCTAGTCTTTTCCTTCTTTTTGCAATGTAGGAATAATTCAATTTGGTGCACGTTGAGAGCTATATAAAGAATGACATCCTCAATGCATGTAGATTTATAATATTTTAACTTAAAACTAGGCTACTTCTGCGTATAATCATTAATATTATATTCCAAAAAATTATATTGGAAACACAGGGTTTCGAACACCGGTCACCCGGTTGCCAGGATTGTGCACTACCGCTGCGCCACTGTGCCAGATGGGATAAATTCATTGTTTATACATTAATGAACGAGAGACCCGTGTTTAGAATATTCTTTATTTTGAATGAAGTTTTATCTCTTTATTCTCATTCATTAATGTGACGTCAACGGCTCATTCAATTTCTCAAATCCGACATTTTATCAGACATTTTAATCCCAGTTACAATATCACACAAAATCCACAATCCACGCATAGATACTTCAATTTTATGCTTGAATGAAACAAAATCCAGGCGCTCCTCTCCTTCCTCGCTCCTCATCCACAGCGGAGAATATGAAAGGAATCAGAGCCAAACGAGCGATAGGTTTCAATCATTAAGGATATCCCCGCGGGATTCACATTTGCAATGCTGCACGTTGTTAAAATAACCACATAATGTGTACATCGCACCGAGCGAGCGCCACGGTATAATATAACGTGCATTATTTAGGACAAAGTGAATTTAGTATCAGCATTTTGGGTCTATTTTACATTTCAAAAGCCCCCTCTGGAAGAATGGAGCACAAAAACGTAATTCAGAATGGTATAATGCAGATCGTAGACTGTGGGAATAATTTCAGGAAACGGGCTGTCACTTCTTTGCGGGGGCGTGGCTATGGTTCATCCGGCTAACTTGAACTTAAACCCTGCTCTCGACCAGGCTCAAACTTTTTGATCTGTTGTCATGGTGATTTAGACAATCCAGCTTCGGGGAATGGGAAAGTCCGGCTTAAGTCAGACTTGACCGAAAGTTATCCGGCTAACTCAGTTATCCAGGTACGGGGAACGGGGCCCTGAACATTAAGAGCTTCCTACTGCTCCAGACATGGAGACACACACATAGACTCACACACACACGCACGCACGCACACACACACACACACACACACACACACACACACACACACACACACACACACACACACACACACACACACACACACACACACACACACACACACACACACACACACACACACACACACACAGACACTCACACACACACAACACACACACACATGTCCAGACTAAACCGATTTCGGTCGTATCAGGCAAAGTATTTGATCGTTTGCACCTTTCAGCCACACGGAACTGCGTTCTGGCAGCCTGAAGATGCTACTTTCTGAGACCGGCTTCCATATAGTGCGCAATTCTGAAGACGCCCCCCTTGCATCACCATCTTTACAAGCGAAACGCGTCTTCTCCTGAACCAATGACGCGATAGCCCACCTCTCCCTTACCCCGCGTGTGAAAACATCACAACAACAATGGCATGTACAGAGTAGTTGCGTTCGTATTACAGAAGCTATTGAGCGTGATCTGACTTTTACAGCTAAATGTACTGCGCCTGTACTACCACCGTCGACAACAGATTGACATCTCCCTTAATCCGCATGCAAAACCCAGCCAACAAAAAAAGAAACATGATACATATATGTCTTATATGTCCAGATATGTCCTGACTAGAAGTGTTTATTAAACACCAGGAGTTATTATTAAACAACAATGGCATGTACAGAGTAGTTGCATTCGTGTTACAGAAGCTATTGAGCTTGATCGGGATAATGCAACTGTGTGTGATGCAATACACGATACTAGCGTCACCTAGCTGGCCTTTTTCTGAAAACCCAAGTAGTAGCCAACCACATACTGTTCCATAGCATACTCCTTCAGTTGATCATGACAAATCCTCTCTTACCTTGACGATTAAAAAGCCTCCATAATTTAGTAAATAGTATCCCTATGGCATGGTGTTGAGCTGTAGCCAGCAAGATATGCTATGCTATCAACATTAGCTAAATAGTTAACCAACTAAATACAATAGACAGTGGTATCTTGAGGTAACATTAAATACAGACAATGTTTGCTAGTCGTAAGGACTGGACACAGGTACAAGTTAAACATCAATCAATTACTTTAATACAACACAGGTAGTTTGAGCCACGGTCTCTCTCTCTCCACTCCCGAACATACTGTACGTTGCGCCGCGGTGTGTGTCTGGAAAACTAGGTCAGCTCAAAAGCACAAAACCGGACGGCACAACAACACTTCCGGTCGGGGGTTTTCAAAATAAAAGAGCAATGTCTAAAACAGGAAAGACATTTATTTTGTAAATTTGTGGCATGCACTTATTATATTTTTAGGGAAACCTTTTTTTAAATGAAAACGAAACGAAAAAGATCAAAATCGTTTTAGTCTGGACAAGGCCTCGAACACACACACTCACACACACACACACACAAACTCACACACATACACATAAACACAAATGCACACACATACAACACATACACATACACACAAATGCACACACACGCATACAGTACACATACACACACCAAATTGTTCCGTATAAAAATACAATTTTTTTTTCTGAAACAATGCGTGTGCACACACACAAACATACACACACACACTCACCCACACACACACACAGACACACACTTACATACACGTCACATAAACCACCTTCCCATGCAAACGCACCCCTCTCCCCATACCACACGGACACCTTCCCCCACTAACACACACACACACATACACGCAACCCCCCCCATCACATACCGTATCCCTCTGCCAACCCTTAGACCCAGAATGTCTGTCCAAGCCACAGCTTCACAGTCCATCACTGAGGCCAGAGAGCAGCAGTCCAGGCAGGGGACACAGGCTTCCCAGCCGAGGAACACAGGGAGAAACCCAAGGAGGAGACAGAGACACAGCTCCACACGGTGGCCGGTGGTGGTATGGCTCACAGAATACTATACCTGAAAATAGAAATGTTGGTTTAAATATAATCATATTATTTTAATTAATTGAATATAAAATATGAATATATATTAAATATAAAAAAGTATAAATACATTATAGTTATATTATATACATTATACACCTTTCAGGTGTGAATTTTTACAGAACTGAACAGCCTAAGGATGATGTCATGATGGCTACTGGCCGTTGAAAGCTACAGAATTGTAGAATTCTGAGAATTTTTTTGAAAACACATCAACATCAGCCAACACACACACACACACACACACACACACACACACACACACACACACACACACACACACACACACACACACACACACACACACACACACACACACACACACACACACACACACACACACAATTTGATTGAGCATTTCCCCCTGTGTCCTAATCTGTGTCCTCACTTCTGCCCCTTACAGCATCCGGTGCAGCATAGCAAAGTCTGACTTGCTCTCAATGGTCCACATAGGTATTGTTACAAAGGGTCAGATTAAACCGAATATATATATTTATTACTTGAGATATATTGTATAGTATTTGTATATCGTCTGATATCCCTTGTATATTCTTTGTACATATACACGGAATATCCCTTTACCTAGTACAGGCCAGACCATAATATTCGTTCTCCTATTGGACAGCGACCCCCTAGGCGCCACGGCCATACCCCCCAATGTCTAGTTCAAAGTCACCGCTAAGACATGTCTGTACATGCCCGGCTTTGCGCAGTAATATGAGACAGAAATAAGGCTGGTACTAGATTATTCACCTTATGTATAAATACGGCGCAGGTGGATACAGCAGTAGTCTAATCTTAGTAACAAGTTGGAGCCTTCACCACGATACAACGTGCTGTGAAGTGGGCCCGTTTTGCCCCGAAATAGAGCCTTGAGACCGCGTGCGAATTGATAGCTGAAGTGTCAGAGTTTAACGCTGTATCGTCGAGTTCGACCAATTCTATTATTAAGTAATAGTCTATTATGTATAGTGTATCGTGCGGCTACCGTTCTACAGTGACCAGCATCACCAACGTTTCATCGTACCGAGCTAGTGTGCTTATCCAGGCTGGGCGGCCTAACCTTGTGCCGTCATCCGAGGAGCCCTAGACGAGAACCGTGTGGATATGTACACTGGATAACCTACACCGACGACTACAGAGTCCTTTTCGGCTGGATTATAGTGCTTTGGTCCTGTGGCTGTTGGAGCAGAGAATCGTCTACACCCACTACCGTGTGGGATTTACCCTGTGAGGAGCACCGTCGAGCCCGCCTCTAGGACTCTGAGGCTGGCTAGCTTTCCTCCATGCGGCACTGTACACCGGAGAATAGCTGTTGCTTTGTCTACGGATCAAGGGATTATTGCACTGTCTCCTGTACCTGGAGTCTCCTTATTCCTCGTTGATCCAGACTTTACTACCAACAAATCCTCTCCCCTGCTGGCTTACAACCGGAGGGAACCCCCTTAGTATGTCCAGCTGACCTACTAGTGTACCATATATAATTCTTATGCTACGGGTGGTATTAATTATCCCCTGCGTAATATGCTCATGGACTTACGCTCTTGACCTATTCATGCACATTCTTCGCCTTACAAGCGCAACTCTCAATCTTAATAAATAATGTAAGATAATCTTGGTGCTCTTCTAATAAATATTATTATAAACAGTACTTTCTTGTTAAGCCGTGTTATTGTGTGGGTGTTCATCTCATATACATGTGTACTGTATGGCCAGTAGTAATGTACATAACTCAGTAGTGGTTTAATGATACCATACTTATTCAATACAGTCAGGGAATTGTACGCCTCAGTTACAATTGGTCCTTCGAGCCGGAGGGTAATTAGCGTAATATTAATATAATATTAATATTGACATGGCCAACGATGAACACTCCACAAACGGTTCTCCTAAGCTAGATCGCCCGCAGCGCAGACGGCAGCCACCTTCTTACCTAGAGGACTACGCTGCCAGTCTACTACCTAGCTTTATACAGACGTTAAACGCGGAAAAAGCGGATAGTAAAAGTATGTCAAACCCTACCGACCAGGCGACCCTGCCAGTAGAGACCCTAGTGGGTTCTAACGTAACTGACCAAGCTCACGGGGGGGACCAGGAGGGACATGACATGACTTTACCCCCCGCCAACGTCACGGGATAGTCCCCGGAGAGCTCCAGGATAAAGAAAGCCCTCCAGGGACGGAACCCGACCCACCACCAGAAGAGACGCGCACCCAGGATATGGACCTCCTCGGAGCGCAACAGGAGAACGGATCTCCAACGAGCACTGCCAGAAGCCGATCACCTCCATCAGTGTCTTCCCCCAGCGAGGCGGACAAGATGCTGGCGCAGGCATTTATCGCCACCCTGGCAGCCTCCACTGAACGCGATCGACTCCAAGCACAGACGCTTAGCGAGCGCGAACATTCTTCCATGGCACAAGAGCGCCTCCGCGCGCAACACCAAAGTGAGCGCGAACACTCTACCATGGAAAGAGACCGCCTGCAGGCTCAACAACTAAGTGAGCGCGAACAATCTGCAGACCAAAGAGAACGCTTCCATGCGCAACTCCAAGCGCAAGCCCTTAGTGAACGCGAACACACTGCGACCGAGCGAGAGCGCTTCCAGGCGCAGCAAAGGAGTAAAGACGACCGCATACGCCTGAAGACCAGACGCCTCCAGACGGAAGAGAATATGGAAAGAGACCGCGCCGAAGCCCAGCGCGCCGCCGCCGATGCACAGCGCGAAGCCGCCAATGCACAGCGCGACGCAGCCCAAGCCCAGCGCGAAGCAGAGCGCGACCTCGCTCACATCAAGCGCGAAGCCGAGCGCGACCGATTACAAGCGCAGATAATGGAGCAACTGATTGCCAGGGCAACCCCCCCTCCCTCCGCACGGAGCTCCAGGGCCTCGTCAAGACAAGGGTCTAGGGCACCCTCCCCTACCCGATCAAGCGACCCGGAGCCCGGCCAACAGAAAGAGCCTATACACGTCTCCGAACCCCCTCCCCGACCGGTCCATGCGAGACCCAGCAACAGGGAAGAACCGGCCTACGCCGCTGAGAGACTAAATAGACGATTACAGGATCTAGAAGACCTGGCAGAGGAAGAAGAAGAGGAAGAGGAGGAAAGTCAAGCCCAACAGCAGCATCGTACTCCACAGGACCAGGAGGTCCAGTACAGCCCAGACTTTACCCCCGAGGCCCTGCGTTACAGACCCCCGACTCAACTCACGGGTGAGCTTGACGCACGACCAGCCCCGAGGAACAGCACCTGGGTACCCGGGCCTTGGTACCCACCAGGTACCAGCCCACCACGACACGTAAGAGGAGACTCGCCTAGGAGGCCTCTCCCCCAACGCTCACCGATGTGCCAGCCATCCATGGCATCGTACCTTGGCACACCAACGTTCCCGGACTTCACACACGAGAACAGAGCACAGTACACAGAGCTACGAATGTGCTTAGAGACAATGATGTCCGAAGTCCCCGATGAGACGTACAAGTATGCTATCCTACTCAAGCACCTGAAAGTGCCCAGAGCGCATAATATAGCGCTGGCATATTCCAACTCAAGTACCCCATACACCGCGGCTCTAGTAGCCCTCGACCAACGTTATGGACGCATATGGGACTACGTAATACAAGAGATAAGGAATATTGACCGTCTACCCCCAGCCACAGACAATCGCTCATTAGATGACCTCTCTATCAAGGTACAATCCCTGGTAGGGATGCTGGGGGCACAAAAGGAAAAGGGTAGGCACGAACTGTACGCAAACTCTAATGTTGAGAGAATATTAGAGAAGCTTCCGCCCGCCCGACAAGAGCGCTTCAGGCGTCAAAAGGACCACCGTGATCCCAATGGTCCCGAGCCATCCCTCCTAGACCTGGCCGACTTCCTGGCGAGAGAAGTCAGCAGCCTACGACTGGATACGTTCGTGCGGAGCGTACCAAGCTCCAGAGAGGGACCTAGGAGATCAAACGATAACCGCAGGCTGGTGACCGTCATGCACCAAGCCGAATCAGTACCGCGCAACAAGAACCACAGCACCCCCTCGACGAAAGAGAAGTGGAAGATTGTATGCCAGTACTGCGAAAAGGAACACTGGCTGTTACACTGTGACACGTTCAAGAAGATGACCGCCGACGAGGTGAGTCAATGGATAAAGTCCAACCGCCGCTGTTACCGCTGTGCGCGCAGTCACATGGCAGCCGAGTGCCGCTTAAAGAAGAGGTGTAGTCGGTGTGACGGAGCCCACTTGGACGTTTTACATGACAGTAACAGAAGAAAGCCCGCACCCTCAAGCAGCACAAAGGCAAGTGTTATGTACATTGACCCCGCCAGCAGCGGGGGCGCCCGGGTGCTCTTGAAGGTGGTCCGCGTAACATTGAGCTACGAGGACAAGGTTATGGACACCTACGCCGTCCTTGACGACGGGTCAGAAAAGACCCTTCTCCTCGCGTCCGCTGCGGCCCAGCTGGGGCTGCGGGGGAGCGAAGAAACGATGACGATTCGGACTATAAGAAGAGACCTGAAGACGATCAAGGGTGAGAACGTCTCCTTCACTATCGCAGCAAGCGGGCAGCCAGAGAGACGGTATAGGATCACTAACGCTTTCACCAGCCAAGACATAGCCCTGTCGCAGTACACCTACCCCATCGCCAAGCTGATGGACAAATACGTGCACCTGCGTCAACTACCTATACCGCTCATAGACGGCGCCACCCCGACCCTGCTGATAGGATCCGACCACGCACATCTCATCGTCCCGATGGACCGGGTCCACACTGGGCCCAAAGGCTGTCCAGCAGTAGTCGAGACCCGCCTAGGATGGACACTACAAGGCCCCCTCTCCAGGTCTCCCAACCGAACAGCAGCCACTAGCTGCCTCCACTCCAGAGTGACAGAAGAAGACACCGCCCTCTTACAGCACGTCGAGAGGCTATGGACACTAGAGACAATGCCCTGTAAGAACGAAAAGAAACACATTCGTTCCAAGGAAGACATTTATGCCATAGCCCTCCTCGAGCAGGGGACAAAGAGAGTCAAAGTCAACGGAGTGATGAGATACGCAACTCCACTCCTGAGGCGAGAGGGTATGCCTACCTTCCACGCCCCAAAAGAAGTGACGGAGCGGTATCTATCGAACACAGAGCGGCGCCTAGCCAGAGACCCCGCTCAAGCTACTGTGTACCGCGCTGAGATTGACAAGCTAATCACAGCGGGACACATAAAGTGAATTGACATTAAAGAGGCCGATCAGACGACCGAATCATGGTACGTGCCGCACCACAAAGTCCACCACAACGGCAAGGATCGTATTGTGTTTAACTGCAGCTACCAGATCGGATCACAAAATCTGAATAAAGAGCTCTTGCCCGGCCCAACACTCGGCCCCTCTCTACTAGGCGTGTTGCTACGTTTCCGCCAGAACAAGGTGGCCATCAGCGGCGACATCAAAGGGATGTTCCTGCAGGTGCGACTAGTGGAAGAGGACAAGCCTCTGCTGCGGTTCTTATGGAGGGAGAGGATCGGGGATGAGCAACCATCCATCTATCAATGGGAAGTCCTCCCTTTCGGAACCACATGCAGCCCATGCTGTGCTACGTTCGCACTGCAAAAACACGTCGCAGAGGACCCAACAGCTGATGAAGAGGTCCGACAAAGTGTAGGAAATAGTTTCTACGTGGACAACTGTCTGCAAAGCGTCTCGACGCCAGAAGAAGCTGAGGCCCTCCTACTCAAGCTCCGCGCCTCTCTGATCAAAGGCGGCTTTGATCTCCGGCAGTGGGCCAGCAGCGACCCTCAAGTATTGCGCAGCCTCTCCCCAGAGGACAAGGCAGCAAGCAGCAAGACCTGGATGGCGACCATCCCAGGAGAAGCCCAAGAAATGACATTAGGACTAGTCTGGCGCTTCAAAACAGACTCGCTCCATTATAGACACACACCCCTGACCAAGGAGCAGGGAAGGTCGATTTCACTACCGACCACAAGACGGAGTGTATACAGAACACTCGCTAGACAATATGACCCGTTGGGATGTATTCTACCTTACACCACCAGGGCAAAGATGATTGTACGAGCGCTATGGGACAAGGACCAGGGCTGGGACGATCCCATACCCGACCACCTTGCTTCCACATGGAGAGAGTGGGAGACAGAACTCAGCTCGCTTCCAGGTGTCAACATACGCCGCAGCTACTTCCCACCCACAGTGAGGCCGGAGACGTGTCAGATGGACCTGCACGTCTTCAGCGACGCCTCCAAAGTAGCCTACGGTTTGGTGGCCTACTTGCGGGCCCGAGAGGAGGGAGGAGAAATACATACTGCCTTCATCCTGGCTCGCTCAAGAATAGCCCCTCGCAAGCAACAATCTATCCCGCGTCTAGAGCTCTGCGCAGCCCTAGTAGGAGCGCAACTCGCCACGTTAATCCAACGTGAACTCACCATCCCGGTGCAAAGAACAATCCTGTGGTCAGACTCCATGACCGTACTCACATGGATCCAGTCCGATTCGTGTAGATACAAGGTCTTCGTGGGAGTCAGAATCACAGAGATCCAAGATTTAACAGAAGCAGCATGCTGGAGGTATGTGGACACAAAGCAGAACCCAGCCGACGTCATCACACGGGGAATGTCCCTGGATGACCTCACACGTCACAATCTATATAGTGACGGTCCCGAGTTCCTCAAGCTCCCGGAAGAAGAGTGGCCTACACCCACCCCACGGGAGGCTAGTAAAAAGGAGGCAGAGATGAAGAAATCTATGTTCTGTGGGTTGACACACACACCAGTCCCCACAGATCCCAACATAGACGACTGCCCCACCCTTGAGAGTGCGCAGTTAAAGACATTCCTGTGGCACCACCCTGAGGTTCCATCCACTACTGACATTAATGCAGCTAACTACGAAGAAGCAGAACTCCTTCTGCTACAGCGAGCCCAAAGAGACTCGTTCCCCGACGAGCTAGACTGTCTGCAGGGATCAAAGCCAGTCCCGTCAGGCAGCAGACTGCTCCACTTGGCCCCTGAGAGCGACGCCCATAATCTCATCAGAGTGGGTGGTCGTCTGAGGAGGGCCCCAGACTTAACGGATGACGTCAAGTTCCCGATAGTCTTAAACAGCCGACACAAGGTCACAGAGCTCATCATAAAGAAATACGACGAGGACGTGCACCACGCCGGGGCAGAGAGAGTCTTCGCGGAGATCAGACGTCGCTATTGGATACTGCAAGGAAGAGAAGCAGTACGACGCTTCCAGCGGACCTTTCTAGACTGTCGCAAGTGGCGAGCACAGCCCAGTATACCCCGGATGGCTGACCTACCCCCCTGTCGCCTCCGACTCGGCGACAAGCCCTTTCACTCCACCGGTATGGACTGTTTCGGCCCGCTGTATGTAAAGAAAGGAAGAGGAACGGAGAAACGGTGGGGTATTGTATTCAAATGCATGACCACCCGAGCGATACACATAGAACTCCTTCCAACCATGAGTACGGACTCATTCCTTATGGCCTTCCGGAGATTCACATCGCGGAAAGGAAAACCGTCTATATTATTGTCTGATCACGGGACAAACTTCAAAGGCGGAGAAAGAGAGCTGAGAGAGAGCTTCCAAGCTATGGGCCCAGAACTTAAGACCCACCTCGCTCCCTCTCAGATTGATTTCCAGTTTAACCCCCAGAATGCACCTCACTTCGGTGGAACTTGGGAACGAGAAGTACGTTCAATAAAGACAGCCCTGTACGCCGTGCTTGGGGCCCAGACCGTGGCGGAAGAAGTCCTCACGACAGTCCTCACGGAGATCGAGGGAGTATTGAACTCAAAGCCCCTCGGTTACGTCTCAAGTGATGGAGCAGATGTCGACCCAGTCACCCCCAACACTCTCTTGATGGCGCGGCTGGACCCCGCGCTCCCACAGACAGTGTACAGACCTGAAGAAGCGAACGGCCGAAGAATGTGGAGGTACAGTCAAGTATTGGCTGACAAGTTTTGGAACAGTTTCCTCCTCCACTATCTACCGTCTCTACAGACCCGCCAGAAATGGGTAAAAGAAAGAGACAATTTGACGGAGGGCACAGTCGTCATGATTATCGACCAGTCACTACCCCGAGCTATGTGGCCGGCCGGCCGCGTAAGCAAAGTGATCACTGGTACCGACGGAAAGGTCAGAGCGGCAGAAGTGCTCGTCCAAGGGCGGACATACACCCGACCCGTGGCGAGGCTGATAGAGTTGCCAAGGCTCCCCGACTCTCTTAATGACAACCATGACCCCCTGACATTGTGAATTGCCCTACTCCTCACAACGGACATTGAGTAGTGGACAGTGCGGTTAATCTGCCTATGCTTATCTAATTAGGTGCGGACTAATTAGGAGGCGGCTGTTACAAAGGGTCAGATTAAACCGAATATATATATTTATTACTTGAGATATATTGTATAGTATTTGTATATCGTCTGATATCCCTTGTATATTCTTTGTACATATACACGGAATATCCCTTTACCTAGTACAGGCCAGACCATAATATTCGTTCTCCTATTGGACAGCGACCCCCTAGGCGCCACGGCCATACCCCCCAATGTCTAGTTCAAAGTCACCGCTAAGACATGTCTGTACATGCCTGGCTTTGCGCAGTAATATGAGACAGAAATAAGGCTGGTACTAGATTATTCACCTTACGTATAAATACGGCGCAGGTGGATACAGCAGTAGTCTAATCTTAGTAACAAGTTGGAGCCTTCACCACGATACAACGTGCTGTGAAGTGGGCCCGTTTTGCCCCGAAATAGAGCCTTGAGACCGCGTGCGAATTGATAGCTGAAGTGTCAGAGTTTAACGCTGTATCGTCGAGTTCGACCTATTCTATTATTAAGTAATAGTCTATTATGTATAGTGTATCGTGCGGCTACCGTTCTACAGTGACCAGCATCACCAACGTTTCATCGTACCGAGCTAGTGTGCTTATCCAGGCTGGGCGGCCTAACCTTGTGCCGTCATCCGAGGAGCCCTAGACGAGAACCGTGTGGATATGTACACTGGATAACCTACACCGACGACTACAGAGCCCTTTTCGGCTGGATTATAGTGCTTTGGTCCTGTGGCTGTTGGAGCAGAGAATCGTCTACACCCACTACCGTGTGGGATTTACCCTGTGAGGAGCACCGTCGAGCCCGCCTCTAGGACTCTGAGGCTGGCTAGCTTTCCTCCATGCGGCACTGCACACCGGAGAATAGCTGTTGCTTTGTCTACGGATCAAGGGATTATTGCACTGTCTCCTGTACCTGGAGTCTCCTTATTCCTTGTTGATCCAGACTTTACTACCGACAAATCCTCTCCCCTGCTGGCTTACAACCGGAGGGAACCCCCTTAGTATCTCCAGCTGACCTACTAGTGTACCATATATAATTCTTATGCTACGAGTGGTATTAATTATCCCCTGCGTAATATGCTCATGGACTTACGCTCTTGACCTATTCATGCACATTCTTCGCCTTACAAGCGCAACTCTCAATCTTAATAAATAATGTAAGATAATCTTGGTGCTCTTCTAATAAATATTATTATAAACAGTACTTTCTTGTTAAGCCGTGTTATTGTGTGGGTGTTCATCTCATATACATGTGTACTGTATGGCCAGTAGTAATGTACATAACTCAGTAGTGGTTTAATGATACCATACTTATTCAATACAGTCATGGAATTGTACCCCTCAGTTACAATTGGTCCTTCGAGCCGGGGGGTAATTAGCGTAATATTAATATAATATTAATATTGACATGGCCAACGATGAACACTCCACAAACGGTTCTCCTAAGCTAGATCGCCCGCAGCGCAGACGGCAGCCACCTTCTTACCTAGAGGACTACGCTGCCAGTCTACTACCTAGCTTTATATAGACGTTAAACGCGGAAAAAGCGGATAGTAAAAGTATTTCAAACCCTACCGACCAGGCGACCCTGCCAGTAGAGACCCTAGTGGGTTCTAACGTAACTGACCAAGCTCACGGGGGGGACCAGGAGGGACATGACATGACTTTACCCCCCGCCAACGTCAACGGGATAGTCCCCGGAGAGCTCCAGGATAAAGAAAGCCCTCCAGGGACGGAACCCGACCCATCACCAGAAGAGACGCGCACCCAGGATATGGACCTCCTCGGAGCGCGACAGGAGAACGGATCTCCAACGAGCACTGCCAGAAGCCGATCACCTCCATCAGTGTCTTCCCCCAGCGAGGCGGACAAGATGCTGGCGCAGGCATTTATCGCCACCCTGGCAGCCTCCACTGAACGCGATCGACTCCAAGCACAGACGCTTGATGCTGTACTGTACATTGTCGAATCGTCAGCATACATGATTACACTAGATTTATTTAATACATAAGGGAGGTCGTTTGTGAATATTGAGTATAGCAAAGGCCCAAGCGAACTTCCCTGTGGGACCCCACGCTGCAACACCTTACTTTCAGAAAAGCTCCCATTGAAAAATACTTTCTGGCTTCTCCTAGTCAGGTATGTCTCCATCCAACACATAGCAACAGAGCCAAAGCCATAGCATTTGAGTTTGTTCAGCAGCAGACTATGATCGATCACATCGAAAGCTGCGCTAAAGTCTAACATCACAGCTCCAACAAGCCTCCTATCATCCATGCTCTTAAACCATTCGTGGTGAAATCTGCGATTCGAAACGTAATCCAAGGTACAGGATGCTGATTCAGAATCCGGCTACTAAAAATCTCCATTGAAAGGGAAAAAAAAGTGATCCGTTCGCCCACAGGGCACATTGCAGTAGCGCGATAGCGCCCCTAAGAGGATCTGGCCGGTATTGCATATTGTAGAATTCATAGAGTATTGAAAATCTGCAGTGCCGCTCCGCGACCTTGAACAGGTTATTAAAATGGAATAAAAGCAATAACAACTTGCCACGGCTTTATCCGTGATTCTGTCCACAGCGCATGGATTTGAAACACGTATAAATACGTGGTTCATCCCCAATGTGTTAAAAGTCACCTAAAAATGTCCCATAAATTATTTTCAGACAGGACTTGAATCTATTTACAAATTGTGCGATAGGCCACTCCCATTACCACGCCCCCTTTTAGCTAATTGGCATGAACACACCCTCCTATAGGGCGAAACCTGTGGAGCCGCTTTCCACAGAGTGACCTGGTTCGCAGCTGAAACCATTCTATTACAGCCAAATGAAAATTCATGAATGTTTATGTTTTGTTTATGTTTATTTAGGATCCCCATTAGCTTTTGCACTAGGCAAAAGCTATTCTTCCTGGGGTCTGGCACGCACAAATGTACAACAACATTCAATACATTACATTACATTACATCAATACATACATTACATCATCATCAACATCAATACATTACATCAATATCAACATCAGTCACATCATCAATTACAGTACATCACTATCAACATCAGTTAGAATGATATTGTACAAGATATCCACCAGCAAAAAGCATTCAAATAAAATAACTAAAATAACTAAAATCAAACAAATAGTGCTTCCTGAACAGCACTCACCGCCATCAACTTAAACACAACCAACGTGAAAATAACTAAAATAACTAAAATCAAACAAATAGTGCTTCCTGAGCAGCACTCACCGCCATCAACTTAAACACAACCAACAGTCAACTGGTTTTCACCTCTTTGCCATAATGGCTCAGTGCATGCTCATCAGCAGATGGCACTTTAACTTCCTCTTAAAGGTAGCCTTGGATTCTATTTCAGCTAAGTAGCTTGGCAATGAGTTCCATTCCATTATAGTTCTGTAAGTCACAGAAGATTTTAGTAGATTTGTTCTCGGTTTAGGTGCCATTAGATGGCCTGACGTAGCTTGTCTAGCCATATGGTCGTGTTCTTCTCTTATGTAAACTATATGATCATAAAAATACTGTGGTTTTTTGACAACTTGAACATTTCTGAGAAAAGTAATGAGACGGGATTGCAGACGTTTCTCAACCGTAAGCCATGATAATTGTCTGTCCATACCTCTAATGTTAGTGCGATTTGAACAGCGGAGGGCTAGCCTTGCAGCCTTATTTTGAGCTATTTGTAGTTTCTGTATTTTTTTTGCTGCTGATGACCATATGACAGGACAGTACTCAAGATGTGACAAAACCAGAGCCTGGATGACTTCTTTCAAAGTGGTTGGTGTTAAATACTTTGTGCATTTTCTTGTCACAGCTATGCTCCTTCCTATTTTTGTTTTTTATACTGTCAATTTGCTTTGTCCACTTCAAACCTGAGTCAAGAACCATGCCAAGCAACTTAGCCTCTTTTACCTGGTCCACTGGCTGACCAGCCAGAGTCAGGCTTAATTGTGGATCGCTGCTTAATATGTGCCTGGATCCGAATACCATTGCTTTTGTTTTTGCAATGTTGAGTACCAGTTTGTTATTGTTGACCCAGTCTGTTATGGCTTTAAGCTCTATTCCAAGTATATTGTTTAACTCACTACATGTTGATGCTGTACTGTACATTGTCGAATCGTCAGCATACATGATTACACTAGATTTATTTAATGCATAAGGGAGGTCCTTTGTGAATATTGAGTATAGCAAAGGCCCTAGCGAACTTCCCTGTGGGATCCCACACTGCAACACCTTACTTTCAGAAAAGCTCCCATTGAAAAATACTTTCTGGCTTCTCCTAGTCAGGTATGTCTCCATCCAACACATACTGTAGCAACAGAGCCAAAGCCATAGCATTTGAGTTTGTTCAGCAGCAGACTATGATCGATCACATCGAAAGCTGCGCTAAAGTCTAACATCACAGCTCCAACAAGCCTCCTATCATCCATGCTCTTAAACCATTCGTCAGTCATTTGGGCAAGTGCTGTGCTTGTAGAGTGACCATCTCTATATGCTTATCAGACTATTACTTAAAAAGTAGTTTTGAATTTGGGTGTATACAATTTTTTCTATTATTTTACTTAACACTGGGAGGAGACTTATGGGTCGACTATTGGAACCAGCGAAGGTTTTTCTTTTGTCCTTAGGTAATGGGATAACCTTGGCTTCCTTCCAGATCTCAGGGCACACACCTTGCTCTAGACATTTATTGAAGATGTGACTTAATGGCTTAGATATGTATTTGGCAGTCATTTTGAGCAGTTTACCATCCAAGTTGTCAATACCAGGAGATTTATCATCAGACAGGTGTAAAAGCATATTTTCAACATTTTCCTCTGTAACATGGTGGAACTCAAACATGCACTGCTTCTCCTTCATGATACAATCTTTAATGATGTTATGTGACACTGTGTCATCGACTGCACCCATGGCGTTCCTCAGCTTGTCTACTTTTGACGGGAATAGCCGTTCCATAAATTTTGCAGTTGTACTGTCCTAAACTACAGAGCATACTGTAAATGAGAACGAAGCAGTGAACGAGTGGCAAACTAGCAGCAATTTCTGTTGATTGAATAGAGAGTGAATTGATCCCAATCCTGTTTTGCTGATGAAAAATAGCCTCTTTGTGACTTTCACGTCGATACAAATGCAACAAACAGGTGCGAACAAAGCGCTCAGAACAGCCCACGCGTAAACCCATGGCTGTCACGGTATTATCGATAGCAAGTAATCAATTTGAGAGTAGAAAAAAGGAAAATGTCATGTCAATATGTAAACAAAGCCATGTGGCTTGACTCAGCAGAGCATGCTGCAGTGTTCCAACTCCAAAATGAGCCTTTAGAAAAGCGAAACATAAGATGTATGATCACTGCATAAACATAGGCGAATGTCTCCAAGGTCTGTCTGTCTCGCTGTGTGTTTATCAATCAACCAAGAATATTCAATGAAGGCCGTGCCCTACTATTAATTATTAACAAGTACTTATTTTATACCTATTCTTATGTCTGCACGTTCTACGTTGCACTACTTGTATTGTCTTTTATACCTATTCTTATGTCTGCATTTAATACATTGTTTTTATTCTGTCGACTGAATGCAAATTCTATGCCTACTGTATGTTCATTTTGTGCTACTTGCTGTGGGGCACTTTGGGCTGCAGTCCATGTGTGAAGGATGCTATAGATAGAGTTGTTATTATTTAGTCTCGACAACATTCAAAATGAGGGTAACCTCGATTGTCCTATTCGAGAATAAATAAAGGTTTGAATGAATGAATCATTATAAACAGCAGGACTGGCCATCGACTAAAAACACACCTCTTCAAACAATATCTGAAAAAAAATATATATATGTTTACTATTATGTACCTTACTATTATGGTACTATACTTATACTACTACATATCTTGCTAATATGTCTATACTACTATGCACTCAGAGTGTAGCACTCAAGGTCAGCTCTATTTGACAAACAATGCCACTGCCAGAGATGTACCCCTCCTACTGACAATTTGTAAGTCATTAAAGCATCAGCTAAATGACTAAATGTAAATGCTGCCTAACCTTAACCCTAACTTTATGTCTTAATTAACCATAACCGTTAAGTGAATGTTAGAACTAACTCCACTCTAAACTATATATTTTTTTTAAATCAAGTCAGTATGTAAACAAAGCGTGTCACTGTCATGTGGTGACTGACAATGATTCATATATTTCCAAATTCAGATTGAGCCTTTAAAAAACGAAACAAGATGTATGATCATTGCATATGATACACATAGCTGCATGTCTTCAGACCTCAGGTCTACGCTCCTATAAGGTGCCGGTCTGTCTGTCTCACCCATGTGTGTTTATCAATCAACCAAGAAGATTCAATGAAGGCCGTGCGCTACTATTAATCATTATAAACAGCAGGACTGGCTGCCCTCAACGTGTCAATGAATATGAATGAATAGCCGGGGCCTGCTTATGGTAGATAGCCATTTCGGTGAGCGTGGCCTTCACCCACTCACACAAACCTGGCCTCGGCGACCTCCTCCAGCCACGGTTCTGGTCACCGTATGAACCGATGAACCCCATTACAGAGAGAGAGAAAGAGAGAGGGAGAGGGAGAGAGAGAGAGAGAGAGAGAGAGAGAGAGAGAGAGAGAGAGAGAGAGAGAGAGAGAGAGGAGAGAGAGATAGAGCGAGAGAGAGAGAGGGGGAGGGAGAGAGATAGAGAGAGAGAGGGAGGGAGAGAGGAGAGAGAGGGTGAGAGAGGGAGAGAGCGAGAGCTAATTTTTTATTCCTGGCCTTGGACCGTCCGTGGAGTCTCTGATACTGGAAGCCCTTTGGGGATGGAGGTTATTCAAAGTAGTGAGATCATTAAAATTACCAAAATACACAGAGAAAAATAGTGCCCTGGACTTTTTTAATAATATGAAACATGTGTGCAGGGAAATTTAATTTGCATTTGAAAGGATTAAAAGAAACTGGTTGTTTCAGTAAGGAAATTATGCACCGCTACACTCCCCAATGCACACACACACACACACACACACACACACACACACACACACACACACACACACACACACACACACACACACACACACACACACACACACACACACACACACACACACACACACACACACACACACACACACACACACACACACACACACACACACACACACACACACACACACAATGTTCTAAACAATCTCTCTAAAACAGACCTGGGCATTGTACGGCTGGGGATGATTCTGACCGGCCCGCGAAAGATTACATGATAATAAAAAAGAAAAAAGAAAATGTTTCTTTTTTACTTTTTTCTTTTCATGTCAACGTTCACACGCACAATATACGCTTACCTAGGATTTGACTTGATTCAACAACAAAGCAGTCGGGGCAAGCCGAAAACGGTGGAAAGTGTGGTTATTTGAAGTTTGGATTTCTTTTTTCACAACTGAGGTAGGTAGATTACATTTTTAGAGACTAAAGTACAGAAAAAAGGTACCGTTGGGTACCAGTATCAATTCACAGGTACCGGTACCGTATCGGTTCAAATGTGAACGGTACCCATCCCTACTGAACACACAACTGCAGGGCAAGGGCATTTTTGCTCATGAAATGCATAGCCATGTGAAAGCCTTCATGACAAAGTTGCAATTAATTTCAAGGCAACTAGGCAGCAACAATCTCAAACACATGAAAACCCTGAAAGAAGTCAAACCATCAGCTGATCACCGGCACAGGTACTCATCCATGTTGGGAGCACTGCATGATGAATTTTCAAGGCGTTTTTAAGATTTCAAAAAGGTTGAGGATGAAATGCAGCTGGTTTCCTCTCCCTTTACCTGCAGTGTTGATAGTGCACCCACTGATGTTCAGCTTGAACTCATTGACCTGCAGTCTGATTCACTACTGAAAGAGCACTTTAAGTCAGCATCACTGCTAGAGTTCTACTCTGCTCTCAAAGAGGATAATGGAGACATGCTCAGATGTTGGTTCTCTTTGGATCCACCTATATGTGAACAGACATTCTCAGTCATGACGTTTACCAAGTCAAGGTACAGATCCTCTCTCACTGATGAACATCTGGCAGCTGTGCTTCGCATCTCCACCTCAGACATGCAACCTGACTTTGATGGACTTGTTAAAGCTCAACAGAGACTGGATTTCTCACACTGAATGAAAAAAAAAAATAGCTGAAGAACACTAAAATGTGGAAATATAACAAGTGAAATGGGACACTTGATGTTTTTTTTTCTTTTTTTTGCACAGTTCTGAAAACATTAAATGTTTAATATAGGCATGTAAAGTAAAAAAGGCTACTGGGACTCTTTTCTTTACACAGTTCAGTGACATGTCTTGTTTATTTTGGCTATAAGATGATGTGATGTCTTTAGAAAGGTAAGAAAATCCCTGTTTCAATAGTATATGAAACTCAAAATAATAACTTTATTTGAATAGCACTTTTTCATACATGCCCTTTGTTATTAATGTTTCACATTTTGTTTATCATTTTGGAAATAAATTCTATTTGAATAAATGATATTTTTGAAAGCTAACCTCACCTTTTAATTGCCAAATAATAACATACACTCTTACCAGGGGTCAAAACAATGCCATTTACTGATTTTTATATAGAAATAAAATGTATATTATGCATAATTGAGTTTGGAATTTTGGCCCGGCCCTCCAACATATTTTCAGTTGCTCATTCGGCCCCCCGGGAAAAAATAATTGCCCACCCCTGCTCTAAAAGGACAGTGTGGCATGGCTCACAGTGGAAAGTGGGACCTGCACTGACCACGACTACATTTGTATCGTAAAACGGGAAAAGCGGAGCCCATTTAATCTGTCCTCGCTTTGTAACGAGACACTGATTAAGACCCCAAAGAAGCAGGTGGAGCCTGTCCCCAGGTAGACGGGAGGGGTGTGGGGTGGGGGAGGGTGGAGAGGCAGTGGGACAGCGGCGGGGGCCCGCGGGGATGAAGTAATGGCCCGGTTAGTGATGAATGCGAGACCCCCGGCTCGTATCGGACAGGTTTTTGTTGTGCTACAGTCACTCCCGCTCTGCTGCTGGGGGTCGTTCCAGATGCAGATCCATGGCACCTGCCCTGTTTCACCACACCTGCTCTTGTTCTGTCTAGCGTCCCGGCGAGGGCTCGCAAATCAAGCGGAAAACGAGAGAAATAGGGGGCGGATAGGTAGACCCGCTCAGCTGTCGCTGCCAGACCCCCCCCGCGCACCCTCCCCCCTCCCTTCATCCCTCACAGCTCTACCATTTGTTCTGTCATCAGTCATTTTCATAGCGCCATCTCTCTCTCTCCCTCCCTCTCTCTCTCTCAGTGTGAGATAAAGACACCCTACCCTTATCTGACACAGAAATAGTTGTGTTTGCGTCCCCCTCTGCCTGTATGTCTGTCTGTCCCTGTCTCTCTCTCTAGCTCTTACTCCTGCACAGAGTGAGGAGTGCATGAACGAGTTCAAAAACAGCCTCCCTCACGGATACCTTTGAGATTTCACATGTTAAACCTGCTGACTTTAGGTATTTCAAAGACTGGCGTGGCGTGACTGGCGTGGCTTGTCATGGGGGGATAGTATAGTAAAGTAGAGAACCTTTAGGTATATGTGAGAAATGCTTGGATTTGTGAACGCTTGTAAACTTGATTGATCAAAAACACTGCAGTTTAATTCAATATAACTAAGTCAACACGGCATCCCTTTTTAACTACTTTAGGTAGGTTAAAGTGTTATTAGATAGATTTTTATTTTCGAAATGTCTGTTCTATTCCGCGAGAGGCGACCATTTTGGAAAACCTTGAATCATGGGAATTGTAGTTTTTGTGTGGCCATTTTGTAATATACAGCTGTCGATCAGCATTGGAAAACTACAGTTCCTGAAGGGATCTGTGGGGTTCAAGGTTCATAGTTCTGTATGAATTTCTTTAATAACTCTTATTATTCGGGATAATATACCACAAAACGTAACATTATTGACAAATATTGAAACACAGTTTGTTTCTCTTCCCTATTGTTAGCATGCAGCAACAATTAGATCTGAAATTAGTTTCAAAATGGTTGCACCGTGGGGGAAAAAAAAGTACATTAGATTACAGTAGATTTCATTATCAAATCAAATGTATTTGTAAGGCCCGACAACACACGTTAATGTCCCCATGGGCCGTACGCGTCTTCTTTAACACATTCGGGGCCATTGGGATTAGACGGGGCCCACTCTATACGGCCAGCATATCAAAACAAACTTTCATTGTGCGTGAGGCTGTTTGTAGAGCTAAATCTATACTTTATATTATTGCTATCTGTCCATTCTCATTGTCAATTGACACTATAAACCGTCCCTTCAATATGCCTAAGATCGAGGTTTACCTGAACACATTAGATATAATAGTATAGTAATATAATATATAGAGAGAGAGAGAGAGAGAGAGAGAGAGAGAGAGAGAGAGAGAGAGAGAGAGAGAGAGAGAGAGAGAGAGAGAGAGAGAATTATTATTTAATAGAATAATTTTCTATAGGCTTGCCGTGATAGTCAGTGATACTGGTGTCATTCTGTGTTCAGGCATCCATACTTATTGAAAAAATGCTCATATCCAAAAGTAGTAGATAGATATAGGTCATACATGTAGGTATGTCTGCACCTAGTGAGAGCAGACAATGCAATCCGTCTCCACCAGCTACGGCAACAAATACTTGCAGATAGGCAAGTCTTCAACAACATCAACCATGTCAGCATCACCACCATCAGACGCATCTTGGTAAACGTAAACGTAACCAAAACACCAAACTCGTCACACAGCAGTGGCTGATACTGTAGTTCACGTAGCCCGCTTGAATGAACTGGGAGAGATTCATAACTCGTATAGTGTGACTGTGATCAATACAGGCAGACCTACAGCAACACACACTTTGATTTGATGCCATG
>NC_140166.1:158074560-158269521 GCF_963971535.1 Notolepis coatsorum
AGAGACATTTTATTATTAATTAACTGTACAACTGTACAAGCAAAACTATACATTGGAATATTGATGAAACCATACTTGGTCATTTACTGTACATTGGAGGGGGTTGGGTTAGGACATTTACAGGGGCCGGTTTCTAATTGTTTTCTTTGGCTTTGGCAATGTAAACCTATGTTTCCCATGTCAATAAAGCCCATTTGAATTGAATTGAGAGAGAGAGAGAGAGAGAGAGAGAGAGAGAGAGAGAGAGAGAGAGAGAGAGAGAGAGAGAGAGAGAGAGAGAGAGAGAAAGAGAGAGAGAGAGAGAGAGAGAGAGAAAGAGAGAGAGAGACAGAGAGAAAGAGAGAGAGAGAGACAGAGAGAGACAGAGAGACAGGCGACGTCATCTTTCCTTCACAAAGCGCATCGATGGGTAAGCTGTCAACTAGCAGTCCGTGTTTAGACAGCGCGGGTGACCAAAACACCAAACTCGTACACAGCAGCCAGTGGCTGATACTGTAGTTCACGTAGCCTGCGAGATGAGTTGTTACAGAGCATTATTCTGCTTAGCTTAGTTGGAATACTCAGTTAAGCGATAACATTGCAGTAGTTAATGTTTTAGCGCAACGTGGGTATATACACTGGTGGTGAGGTTTGCAAAGCATGTTAGACTACTTTTAATTCATAACGTTCCGTCGGGGCCACATCAAATATTTAAAAAAAAAAAAAAAAAAAAAAGAGAAGGGTTTCAAGTATTCCAAAAAAAGGTACAATGTTGCACATTGAAGCAGCTCGAGATGCGTTGTTACAGAGCTGGTCCACGCTTCTATTATGAAATGACAATTGCGAAGCAGCCCCAAAAGCAGAACAGAAAAGCCAATCTGTTGTTTAGAATGGAATCCATGCGAAATCCATGCGAATCCACCTGTGCGCGCGTGCATGTATGTGCGTTTTGTGACGCGATGTAGTTCTCTGGCAAACAGAGATAATTACATTCATACCATCTAACAAGAATTAAACGTATTTACAAGTCATATTTAGTTTAGCAAGTAAGGAGACATAGATTACATCTCAAAGCACTCGAAAATGCCATATTTTTATTTTTTTATCGATTTCTGAAAATAGGCACTTTCTGAGCATTTGGGAGAAATTCTAAATCCTTTTGTTCTCCGCCCATGGATGCAAACAGCACATTTGACCCTCAAGGGTTAAATAAATAATTTTTTTCATCAATACGTTCCCATTTTATAGCGTCGTGAATATGAACGTTATAGCAGAATGTTCTGGGGTATTTCCTGGAACGCGAGATATAGGGTGCTAAGCTAATAACGTTAAATCGAATGGCGTTTCGGCTATAGACAAGCTAGAGCTAAAACTCAAAATGCATATTGTCGGTATCATGGTCCACCATGAATGCATGAAAGGGGGGGGGGGGGACGTCATTTCTGATTATTGATTATTACCAATAACGGCATTAGCCTTAGTAGCCTCATTTGCTGACCGGGTGGATGGCTATGAGAGCAAGGCCCGATCTGGCTGTAATTGACGTCAAGTCGCTCTTACAGATGAAGCCTTTAGTTTTCATGGACAATTTGCCGCGAGGTGCGCATGGTGATGTCACGTCATTGGAATTCATTAGGAACCCAGGCTGCTGTTCTGTTTTATGCCGCCAGGAGGCGCAAAGTCGACCGGCGGCAGTCTGTTGACTTCCTCATTCATCACTGTGCCTTTGTGTCGATAACAGACGAGCCACTGTCAACGTTGGGACGGCGCGAGACTGAGAGAGACTTTATTGTGAATTTAAAATACGCTGGTAAAGTGGGGAGGGAGATTGTTCATTCAAGTAAGCTATAATACAGTATTATATGGCCACCAGACATATTCTCTCTGTGAAATTGAATTTATCCGCCGCGCAAACCGCTGTTTTCTTTTACTTTGAAAAATTGTCACTTCCGCCTCAGTACTGTTGGTAAGCTAGCGAACATAGCATTCCTTATTCATTTCAGTAACGTTATGTTTTCAAAGAATTAAGGACATGTCAACAACAGGGTGGATCTGGAATGCAACTATGTCTGGATTATGCATTGAAACTCGAAAGACAGTAAATAAACTAACTAATAAAACGTTCAAACTTCCAACTTGTGTATTGTTTTCATAAAAGTCGACTAAGATTGTACTCTTGTATTTTGCACTGTACAGTATGTCACAGGTGAGCTTGCTAGCCATTTGATTTTTAACGTGATACTCTGCAGTGCTGGTGAATAAAGTAGAAGCACTTCTTATAGTGTACAATGGGGGAAATAAGCTACACCATCAGGCCAGTTTAACTGTTTAACTGTATAGAGGGGCATTTCTTGTACTGAAATAGCTTAACATTCAGACAAAGTCACAGAAGATTACAGACTGTATTAAGCCCAAACTGAGTAAAAGATCATCGAAGCCTAAACAAACGTGTCGCCCTTGTAGTGGATAGACTATATATCAACAACCAACTGTTTAGGGACTCCAGTATCACTCCCTGGTTATTCTGAAACCCATTGAGACTATTGCTTTATGGCCGGTAGGCCTACTGACACTTCCTGTATTAAGCTAGGCTTGCATAAGGGTTTGGTTATAGCTCATATCAATGTGTGTAGCCTGAGAAATAAGTGCTATGAAATTGAATGTATGGTCAAAGCTAACTGGATTAATATCCTTGCCATCTCTGAAACGCACCTTGATGATTCCTTCTCTGATTCTGCTGTAACTATAGAAGGTTTTAATATTTTTTAGAAAAGATAGAAATTGCATTTGGCATTTCATCTACATGTATTGATCATATTTATACAAACGTGCCAGGCCAATGCTCAAAGGCAGTCTCTGTTCCTGTAGGTTTCAGTGACCAGAACATCATAGCAGTCTCCAGAATGACGAAGGTCCCAAAAGCCAAAGCAAAAATTATTGTCTCACGGTCATATAAGAGTTTTAATGTAGAAGGTTTTATTAATTAAATGTCGGGTATAAACTCTTCCTCCGCATGCATTTGAAATGTAAGAGACTGTGCCATCTGATAGCACTACACTCAGTAGTACTAATTTGTATATTTACAGTTGAATCACCTGTACATTGTATATTACTGTTGCACTTTACTGCTACATTTGCACTCTGGTTGGATGCCAAACCTATTTTCATTGTACTGTACTTGTGCTGTATAATGACAATACATTTAATCGAATCTAATCTAGAGGAAGGTGCTGCAGCACATGGATCATCTTTAGACAAGGTTTAATAAGGTGCAAGGTTCAAAGTAATCAATTATTAGTATCAATTTATTTGTCTAAAGATGATCCATGATCCTTTTTGATGACTGCTATGGTCCAAGTGTGAGTAGCACGGTCCTCATCTGAACAGGTTTAGAGTGTGAACTCTCTCAAATGGCAGCGATGTCAGTCGATTCAAAAGGCATCATTTTTATATAGTGGGGACAGAATTGTTAACATTTGTTAACAATTCTCGTGAAAGTTGATGGATCCAAAACCATGTCTCGCACAAGGTTTACAGAAGCATGCGCATCCAAACGATAAATACTAGGTGCTGGACAGAAGAGCACACTTCCTCACACGAACATGCTCCCATGAATGACAGAGGTGTTTGTGTGTGTGTGCATGTACAGTACAGCTCAATACATACAATTGTTAAGGGGATGCAGACCAGAGAAAGACTTTCGTCTTGTTTACATCAGGGTCCCCCATTTTCAATTCATCATATGTCTACATACTGTAGACATACTGTATCATTGTCTCTAAAACACAGACTTCAAAAAAGCTGGTTCTTTTTTTTATCATTTTATTTTTCAAACATATTGAAGTACAGTACACATACAGTAACCAGAATCAGAACAGCAGTTATAATGTAGTAGAAAGGGTTGAGGAGAAAAGCATGCGCCATCCTCATCATCATTATCATTCCACTCTGCAGTCAGAGGTGTGAAAAAAAGGGAATATTTTAAACAATGGTTATATGATGTGAGAAATGATGGTAAAAATCTATGGAATGTTTTAAATCACACCTAACTAACCTTACTGTCATGCACTTGTCCTAATAAACTAACCTACACTGTAACACGCAACACTTTGATGAATATTGTTACTCAGCTGATAGAGTTGTATCCTTCCTGATGACCTGTCGTACAGAACTTGTAAGTCGCTTTGGATAAAAGCGTCAGCTAAATGACTAAATGTAAATGTAAATGTAAAATCAAATTATGGGTAGAAAATCCAATGTCTGTACACCTTTTGTTGAGTCATATGGAATTGTCCTAACCAAACCATGTGATATTGCCAACCATTTTAATGATTTTTATGTAAGTAAGATATCTCATTTTTACCCAGCTAATGAATTAATGAATTAATGAACACTTTATTTAACAGATTGCAGAATGGGTACAGTACAGTACAGCTCAATACATACAATTGTTAAGGGGATGCAGACCAGAGAAAGACTTTCGTATTGTTTACATCAGGGTCCCCCAACATATATGACATACACGACATACAGATAGACAGTACTGCTACATTCATACATTTATGACATACTAGATTTGCAAATACAGTACTGTTTGTGATACAAAAAATAGAGTGCAGTTATTAAAAGGAATGGACAGTGGAAATGACTATGCACCAGTGACCATCTTTGAGGACAACCAACCTGTGTGCCTGCTGCACCAACAATTAGCATTTCAATGGTGTGTGTTTGTGTGTGTGTGGGGGTTGCGCCGCATGCCAATGTCACACCTACATATACACAGTATAGTCACTCTACCCCCCTGTTGGGATGGAGGGAGAGACGAGACAGATTGTTTTCAAGTTTAATGTACATTAGAGCTGCAGTTAGACTGACTGATGTTTTTGTTTCGTTTTGAAGATGAGTTTTGCTTTTCCAGGTCGCAACGTAGCGGTAGGCGAGTGAGACATTCGTTTTGCAACCTGAGCACTTTCGTTTTGTCAGAACGAGGCGTGGTCAGACCGCAATGGATCACGTGTCGAATTCGGCACTGAGCATGCGCAGGAGGTAGTTACCTGCACATAAATCTTGAGAGCGCATTCCCGCCTCACGCGTCCACAGCAACACAACAACAACACAGCTATCGACCACAATATTTTGTTTGCTATGGCGAAAGTTTAAAGAGACCTGTTTACTTGGACCGACGACGAGGTCATACTGCTGCTTGAAGTCACGCTGGAGTACAAAACCAGCCATTTAGCCTTGAATGTCGACTGGGAGTCCGTGGCTACAAAGTATGCTGATCTGTGCGTTGGATTTTGTGATTTGATTCCGTCTGCAGAAGAGGCTACATCGAGTGGGAGACAGTTTCCACACAGCCCTCAAGATATCACAAAAGGTATGTTGTAGAGCTAGCGTTAGCTGGAATGTTTGGGTTTGTTGATAAAAAGTGATGTGACTGTGATGATTGTCCAGTGGCTAACGTTATGTACCACTGGGTAGGTGGGTAGCACACGGTGTGTGTATCCTGTTCGTAATATAACAAGTAACGTTAGGTAAATTGAAGAACATGATTATGTGGGTAAATCATTTTAATTGGCACCTTCTGTGATCGGCTCGCAATATGAATATTATTACCTCGAACTAACGTTAGCAACCCTTTGTCTGTGCTGGGGGGAAGGGGGTTTCAAGTTCAGTTGAGCCCATCAGGATTTGCTCTCTGTGCTGTTTGATTGGTTGATCGAATGTTATTAAGATTGCAGAATGGGTACAACAATACAGTATACTGTACTGTTTATGATACAAAATAGGTGTTTATTGGTTCCTCACATAACCATGTATGTAAAAAAAAATTTCTGGTGATTTGTGTTCACAGAGAAAGTGACCACCAAGTTGAAGGGCATTCGGAACAAGTACAGGAAGGCGTGTGACGATGGGAAGCGAAGTGGCCATGGGCGTGTCATCCTCCTGCACTACGAGCGCTGCCAAGCCATTTGGGCAGGATGTCCAGCAACGGAGCAGCTACCTCACGGTGTGCAGTCCATTAACGCTGACGTGGGCCCCCTCGACGACAGCCTGGACGAATCCATGGCAACAACGACACAGGGACATGAGGAGAGGCATGAGGAGAGCAATGGAGTCTCCTCTCCTGAGGTTGCGTTGATGACGGAGCGACGTCATTTACTGAACGCTACCTTGAGTAGCCACAGAAGAGACAAACTCAAGCGAAAGCTGTCCCCCATTGACCAGTCTCTGTCCTTACAGCGTGACGACATGTCCTGGAGAAAGCAAGAGAGACTGGAGGACAGAGAGGACAGACAGAGGGACAGAGAGGACAGAGAGAGGGAGATAGAGAGGGAGATAGAGAGGGACAGAGTGGCCAAAGAGAGGGAGAGCGAGAGGGACAGAGAGAACAGAGAGAACAGACAGAAGGACACGGAGACCTCGGAGGCTCTTGTTGCCTCTTTCAACACGATCGCCTCCATATTTTCACAGTTCATGCAGCACATGGGTCCAGGTTCCATGGTGCCACCACAGGCACCCATAATGCCACCCTCCCCCTACTACGGCCACCAGCCCGTGGAACCACACTCACCCTTGGTGTCAACCCACAGACCACCCTCCCCCTACTACGGCCACCAGCCCGTGGAGCCACGCTCACCCTTGGTGTCAACCCATAGACCTCGCCAGCCCTCTGGCCTGTTCATGCCAAGAAGGTCCGGCTGGGAGACCTCCTCCCCGAGGAGGTCGTTGCTTGCGCCAACACGTGGCCAGCACAGCAGAGAACCGGCTCATGATGATGAGGATTATGATGATGTGCACTACGCAAACCTGTAACAAGAGTGACATGGTGCATTTTGGGTGTTATGTGCAGCATCCTGAGGAAGAGAGCAAAAAGAATGTGTGTTTTTTTTTATTACTTGAGTTGTGTGATGTTCCAAAGGTAAATTAATAATAAAACAAATGGCTGCAACCATGTCCAGACCTCTTTCTTCAAGTTTCAGGAATGTTGGTGCATAGTGAATGCAATCCTTTTATAGTATGATAATTTGTGTAAGATGTAAATTGGATGTGGATGCTTGTTGCACTGGGTGTGGGCATGCATTCTTTTGTGGTGTAAATAGGTGTCTGCAAAGCCAGACAGTATTGTGTGGCAATATACATATACATGTAAGATGCATGTGCTATAGAATCTATAGTTTAGATTCATATATAAAGACAGAGGTTGGGTACTTTATTATCTAAAGATGGCAAGTCAAGTGTTGTGTTCATTCATAGATAAAGTGTAAACAATATAATTAACTGAAAAAAAACTATGCAGTCAATGTCTCAAGTTCAAGTAAAAGAAAATGGCCACTTTTCAAGTAAAGTAGGCAGTGTGACTCTGGCAAAAACAAGATTTGAATATTCAGGAATGTTGGTGCATAGTGAATGCAATCCTTTATTAGTATGATAATTTGTGTAAGATGTAAATTGGATGTGGATGCTTGTTGCACTGGGTGTGGGCATGCATTATTTTGTGGTGTAAATAGGTGTCTGCAAAGCCAGACAGTATTGTGTGGCAATATACATATATATATATTCAGATATTCATTATAGTCATATCATATTCCATAATGCATTTTATTCTGCCACAGACCTTTCTCCCACACAAAGGCAGCCTTGTGTTTATGGGGTTATATCATGTAAGCTATTGAACGCCATTATATATAGATGCTTACTGCATGTACTTATTCATTATAGTCATATCATATTCCATAATGCATTTTATTCTGCCACACATCTTTCTCCCACACAAAGGCAGCCTTGTGTTTATGGGGTTATATCATGTAAGCTATTGAACTCCATTATATATAGATGCTTACTGCATGTACTTATTCATTATAGTCATATCATATTCCATAATGCATTTTATTCTGCCACACACCTTTCTCCCACACAAAGGCAGCCTTGTGTTTATGGGGTTATATCATGTAAGCTATTGAACTCCATTATATATAGATGCTTACTGCATGTACTTATTCATTATGACATAAGCATTTATAATAGATTCATTTATATATTCATATATAAAGACAGTAGGGGTTAGGTACTTGGTAAAAAAAATGTTTTTATTGTTCTGAGCACATATTGATTGTTCTACCTACATCATATTCCACCAAGAACACTGCTAGATGTTCCATATGTAAACAAACTATTGAAGAGAAGACCTCAAACTTCAACAGACATCTGTGGAGTGGACTCAACCTTGATGACTACACAACACACAATGTCCACGTTACTAGCAAGTATGAATACTACCCACTATCAAAAAAAGAGGTCAACACACGCCTCACACGCTTTCCCTCCGTCTCATTGTTGTCCGTTCTTGCATTAGTAGCTCTGCTTGGTGGTGGCTGGAACTCCCTACAGACAGGTCACTTACAGCTTCTTTGTGCACTTCGCAGTAATTGTGCAGCACAAAGCAAGCGTAGATCACAGTAGGGAGGTCCTCTGTGTTTATGTCCAGACCATAGCTCTCCGGAGCATCGCAAAGCGCGCCTTCAGACGTCCGAATGCACACTCGATCACCATGCACGCCGCGCAAAGCTGTAGCCCGTAATACTGTTCCTGTTCGGTATTGCCACCACCAGGGTATTCCTTCATCAGATATGGCATCAGTGGATATGCCGGATCGCCCAGAATAAAGATAGAAACAGGATCTTCGCCCGGCACCAGCTCTTTAGGGCAGGGGGGGATTTTCCCATCGGTTAGGGCAGTGCACAATAGCGAGTTCGCAAAGATGCGAGCGTCGTGTACACTGCCGGGCCACATGACAACAACATCCATAAAACAGTAGTTCGAGTCACACAGCGCTTGTACATTGAACGAGTGTCTCCCCTTTCTGTTTGACATAGTCTGTGGAACGACCTTGGGGTCTTTTGATTTCTATGTGTGTGCAGTCGATCGCACCTAGACATTGAGGCATTCTGTGTGCTTCATAGAACCTGGCGACATGCTGCTTCACCTCAGCCTCTGTTCTCGGCATTCTGATGTATTCTGGGCCCAGGTAGGGTAATGGCCTTACAGACTTGTCGGACTATGATGGAAACAGATGGTTGAGATATTCCAAATGCATTTGCGACTTTCCTTTGTCTGCCACCGTCGCTCAGGTAATACAATGTGCAAGCTACCTTTGTGAGCACATCGACGGGAGCCCGCATCGCGGTTGTGATTCCTTCCAAATGCGGACGGAGTCTCTCGCTGAGGTCGATCAAGGACAATCTCGACATTCTAAAGTTCTCACGCCACTCCTCAGGAAGCGTAATTCCGTCGACAAAATTCGTCCACCATTGTCCCGTTCTCCCCGGCCTCATCCAGAACCGGCGCTCCACATAGGTCCGATATTGCTGAACCCGGAGACGGGGATTCTCGTGTGTGTGAAACATTCCCAACTGGCGTCTGATAGCGCGGCTTGCTATAGCACGTCTTGTTCTAGCACTTGTTCTAGCACGTCTTTCTATATCATGTCTTGTTCTATCACGTCTTTCTATATCATCTCTTGCTATAGCGCGTGCTGTTATAGCAGCGTGCTGTGACATCAACATCTTGAATAGCGATTGTACAATCATAAACACAGCGCACACCTGAGTTACCTGGTCGTTCATGTAGACTTATCCAGTGCTGAAAAAATATGACTGGATCCTGTTCTCTTCCGGTTCTCTACAACGTCGTCACCGGACATTGGTGAGGGCACGCAGATGGTATCTACTGCACATGGGCGTTGAGCAACAACGGCTCCGCGCAGATTACACGACACGTTGTCGGCGAGTTTTTGGCGTTATTCCAAAACGGAAACACAATTTAGCATTTTCAGTAGGGCCAAAACGTTTCCTGCCAAAACGGCATTTCTATCTAACAGGGACAGCAAACATATTGAAAACTTATTCAAAAACGAACACAAAAACACTAGTCTAACCATGGCCTAGATCTCTTGTTTTCAAGTTCAATGTACATTAGATATCTTGTTTTCAAGTTTAATGTACATTAGATCTCTTGTTTTCAAGTTCAATGTACATTAGATCTCTTGTTTTCAAGTTTAATGTACATTAGATCTCTTGTTTTCAAGTTCAATGTACATTAGATCTCTTGTTTTCAAGTTTAATGTACATTAGATCTCTTGTTTTCAAGTTCAATGTTTGTTGTGTTAATGGATCTTAATCACATTAGATCTCATGTGTTCCAAGTTCAATGTCTGTTGTGTTAATGGATCTTAATCACATTAGATCTCATGTGTTCCAAGTTCAATGTCTGTTGTGTTAATGGATCTTAATCACATTAGATCTCTTGTTTTCAAGTTCAATATATGTTGTGCTAATAGAGTGTAAGGTGCTTGTTATATGACTCTTGAAATAATGTCATCTAGTGACTCAGGAGGTAGAGCAGTCATCTGGTCATCAGAAGGTTCCCGGTTCGATCCCCCCTCCCGGCAGCGTATCAAAGTGTCCTTGAGCAAGACGCTTAACCCCCAATTGCACCTAATGAGCAGGTTGGCACCTCTGCCATCTGTGAGTGAATGTGAGGTATAAGTTGTAAAGCACTTTGGATAAAAGCTCTATATAAATGCTGTACTCTGTCGTCTACCCTAAGCCATCCTAGGTTGTCAAAGTGGGCAGGGGTGAGGTGGGTTCTAGGGGTAAGGTCAAGTAGAAGTCTGACCCGTTTGTTTTGTGATGTTTGTAATCTTGTTTTTAGCGCCTTTGAGGTGCTTTGGTACCATGAGGTGCAAGCATAGTCGTAGTACCCTTGAATGAGTGCTCCTGCCAGAGTCTTCAGCCATGTCCTCCAACACACAACCTAAAGAAGTTTGACATCCAACCAGAGTGCAAATGTAACAGTAAAGTGCAATAGTGATATACAATGAACAGGTGATTAAACTCTGTGTAAAATATATAAATTAAAACTAACCGTACTGTCATGCACTTGTCCTAATAAACTAACCTACACTGTAGCACTCAACACTTTCAACACTTTGATGAACATAGTTGCTCAGCTGATAGAGTTGTGCCCTTCCTGATGGCTTGTCGTACAGAACTTGTAAGTCGCTTTGGATAAAAGCGTCAGCTAAATGACTAAATGTAAATGTAAATGTAAATGATGGCGATGGAGTGGAAAGAGTCTCCAGTTTGACAGGTACCTGCAAGATAAAAAGAAAATACATTAGAGAAGAGAACTAGGTATGGAAAATGACATGAAAATAGACACAGACTATAAATAGCTAATGCATCTATCTACTTACTTACCTATCTAGACAGACGGCCAATTATTAGGTATGGGAACTGTCTGATTTACTAAAAAAGTTTGCCTTCTTGTCAATACAATTCAATAATGCTTTATTGGCACAACTGCATTTTGTTACAATGTTGCCAAGCAAGTAGCAGTTCAATTGTCTCTGGCAATATTGAATTGATATAACAGACACAGACTATCAATAGCTAATCATGCATCTATGTAGACAGAGATACAGACAAAGAGCTAGCTAGTCTATTGATAGTTATGTACAGTTCAATGTACAGTTTCCTCCCCCTCAAATGTATATATTCTCTTTTAGAAACTGTTATATATATAGACAGAGTTGTCTGTATATCCTGTATGTCATAAATGTCTGGATGTAACAGTAGTGTATGGGTACAAATGTGTACAAATGTGTATGTCATAAATGTCTTGATGAATTTAAAATGGGGGACCCTGATGTAAACAAGACGAAAGTCTTTCTCTGGTCTGTATTGTACCCATTCTGCAATCTGTTAAAGTTTTCAATCAATCAATATCGTTTAGTAACGTTAGCTAGCTAGCTAGTGATTGATCGATTGAAAACTTTATTAACAGATTGCAGAATGGGTACAATACAATAGCTTAAAGACGTCTTTTCACCATGTTAAGGGACACTCTGGCACAGATTGGACATTGAGCATGACCTCAGAGTTGCTTTGTCTACCATCACCCCAGACTTTGAGACTCTTGTCAGGAGCAAACAACATCCCCAGTTATCCCAGTAGTTCCCTGGGATGTTAAGCTAAGAAGTCTGCTATATATTTTTTTAGTTATTTAAACACTTCCACTTTAATTTGTATTATTTAATTTATTTATCTTGTTATGAGTGATTGTTGTATTGTTCAAATACATTTTGATTTAAAGTTGCTTAAGATCAGGGCCGGACTGGGGAAATAATTCATACCGGGAGATATAGCGCGAAATATAGCCCCAATCAGGCCACTTTTTAAGCGGGGGGTCTGGGGGTCCCCCACCCGGAAGATTTGAGTTACAAAGACTTAATTTCCTGCATTCTGGTGAATTTTAGTGCATGTGAATCACAAACTAATGAGCCAACAATTGCTTAGTACAATGTACTGTTATGAACCTCAAATAAAACTGTTGTGGCACTAGCAATGGCACTCTCTCCACCTTCAAAAAGAAAAAAGCAAGAGCACAACATATTTTTCTATTTACTATTATAATACAGTTAACCACTCTCTCCACCTATTCAAACAAGTCAAGAGCACAATATCATATTCACTTTACTGATGCACTACCCATCAACAGTTAAAATAGCCCTTTACACAAACATTAAATAACAGACCTTTCATTACAATACTATAATAACAGTAGCCACTGCCAGAATAGTGACACATGTATCACGTGTGGTGAGCACACGCATGCATCCACAACGAAGACAGAAGATTGCGTTGTCATTTTAACTATAAAATTAGCTCAAAGTATGAGCTCACTGACTGAAATTTCCAACAAAAAGCATCAATTGTCAAATAATATTGATCACATTAACTAGACTAGATGTTTTTGAGGAAATTAGAAAGGGAACAACAACTTAACCCTTGTGTCTGATCAGATTCTTATTTGTTTGATAACTTTGCAGTGATTATGTTTGTAGCCAATGTGGCAAAAGTGTGTAATCTTTGAATTATCTTGGAATTATTTTGACTCTCTCTTTCATAAATTGTTTATTCAACTTCAGCCCCAATCATAACCACCACATATTGTTTTTTGTAATGTCAGATTTAACAACTCCTTTTGGGAGTGTGCCATCTGCCATTCCATTTGCCGCCTCCACTGTCAATCAGTTGTATCGCCTGGTCCCGCCTCCAACAATCACAAGCGGCAGCACGGCTCCATTGTGTGTGTGTGTGTGTGTCCGCGTGAGGGAGAGAGAGTCAGATAGTTCTCCAACTCTGTCGCAGACAGTGAACTCCTGGTTGTTCCCCACCCACCTGGTTATCTAAAAACTATCGCGCTGCACCGCCGCCAGAACTAGAAACAATGGCCTGGCAAACAAATAAATAATAATTATAATAAAAAATATATATAATATATTTTTTTTTATATAATTTTATCTGTGCAGGCCAGGCCACCGGGAAAACTCCCGGTGCTCCCGATGGCCAGTCCGGGCCTGCTTAAGATCCAAATTCAAATGTTTCATGAGTCATTATTTTAATTTGCTATGGGATCATCATGTTATGTTAAGTTAACTGTTAAGGCAGAGGGACTGGACAACAGGGTGACATTCACAGGTGTGCAGACTTGAGCATGTGAGGTAAAACATGCATTGGAGAAGGAGCCATGCCCACAGGAAGCAGAGATTGAGGGTGTGACCAAAATAATCGTTAGATTAGTCGACTAATCGAATGACAAAAATAATCGTTAGATTAGTCGACTAATCGAAAAAATAATCGACACATTAGTCGATTACCAAAATAATCGTTAGTTGCAGCCCTATATGAAAACGTTTTGTGTAATTAGGTCTGTTGAGTAGTATTACTGATGATGAGCACACTGTCATTAGTCCATTCCAGAATAAAAACTAGACATAAATGCATGTACATTTGATAGGCTATTGTACATATTAAAAAGGGTGCAATATGTTACAATTAGGTTAAAATACGTATTCGATAAATAACCTGTAACTTGTAAGACATAGTAAAATATGGGATTTAGTTCGTATTGAAGATAAGGGAAAATTGTTTAAAGCAAGCATAATATTGATTATGTACATTTTGTATGTTTCATAAAGCAAGCATATTATTGATTATGTAAATGTTTGTATGTTTCAGTTTTACCCTTCCTTGCAACATCATTAAACCTGTGGACAAGGATTCAAGTGTCTTCAGAGTTGTGGTGTCAAAAGGGCGTTTATCTGGCTGTCAATTTATATAACTGGAACATATAGTGAGGGCAGCACAATAGTATAAGAAAAATGTGAAATAGAGTAATAGATAGAAGTTAACTACTGCAGGCGTATGGATACGGGATGAGATACAAGACAATAGCTCAGGGCCGTATGCCCCGTGGGGGCAGGAGTAGTCACTCAGAAGGTTCAGCACTGCAGGCCAGACAGAAGACGGTATGAAGCTGTTCCATGGGACCGGTTGAGACAGAGACAGAGGTTAAAAGGTTCTCCCATGTCTGCAGAAAAGCAGACATGGGAGCAAATAGACATCCTAACTAAACTAGACAGATTAATCTAAGGGTCAGTCCCCAACCAGGTGAGATCATCTGTTCATCTGATCATCTGTTCTTATGCACGCCTGGTGATACTAAATCCAAATTGAACATTTGAAAGATAATATATGTATATATATAAATGTGCAAATTGGCTATAATAAGGTAATTTATAAGCCAGCTATTCTATATTCTATAATATTTCAAATTGCATTGGTCCGGATGGGAGAATTCAGTACTGTATCTACAGAACCTTCTGTTTAATCATCTTCCCTTTATTCATTTCCTTAGATTTTTTGTACACATGATCTCAAGAAGGTACTTAACGAGATCAGTGGCAGGTTTTAATGTTTGGTCATTATTAGCATGGTGTTATTCACTGTCAAAGATGCAAAGAAAAATCATAATTAATATTCTCCTTTGTTTCATCACAATTGAAGCAGGCCTAGTAATAGACACAATATTTCTGACACTGGGAATACATTCACTGAGGTCCATAGATGTCCCTAGATACCAAGAATATGCAAATGGCCTTGTAGAAGTAGAAACTGCATCCAGCAAAATAATTAAATAATATATATATATTATTAATATTGTTTCTTTTTTGTTTTGCTGGGCAGACATTGTTGTGCCTCCTTCTATATCAGCAACCAATAAAGTATCTAACGCCAGGGCCGTTCGCCGACTCTGCTCGCTGTGAGACTAACCTGTAAAGTCAACCTCCATTTTTTCACCAAAATAAGCCTTTGGTTGACCACATAAGCTGACAGCCTAAGCTGTGGACACGCAGCTGCTTCTTGCCTGCCGCCATGCAAGGCGTTCTGCTGCGTCACAGGGGGGATCCTCCTTGGCTTTTATTTTTTTTACGATTTTTTCAAGCTTTTACAGGCGGAGGGGAAGAATGGGACAAGATGTGGGGGGAAGACGTGCAGGAAATGTCGCCGGTTCCGGGAATCGAACACAGTAGGCTACGGCTGCCACCCTGACGCCCCCTCCATGGCTTTTTAACTGTACATAATGTGCACTGTATGCAGTGGTGGAAGACATACACAGTTCCTTTATTTAAGTAAAAGTAGAAATAGTAAAAGTATTTTGCTATTGAATGTACTAAAGTATCTAAAGTAAAAGTACACATTTGCATGACGTTTGTGTATCCGTTGACCTCTATAGGTTGTGTTAAAGTAGTATGTGGTCCAGTTATGCTGCTCTGATTACGTCCTCTTGAAGTTGACAGGCTTCAAATGTGAACGTATATAATCTGCATACATTTTTTATTTTGTATATTATTATGTTTTCTATGCAAAATCATTTTCTTCAAAGTAACTAGTAACCGATGGGTTCAGATAAATGTAGTGGAGTAAAAATATAAAGTTCCCTAAAATGAAAATACTCACATAGTACAAGTAGCTTGAAATTGTACTTAAGCACAGTACTTGAGTACAACTACTTAGTTACTTTCCACCACTGACTGTATACTACTACTACTAATAATAATAATACACTTTATTTTGTATAGCACTTTTCATTCAGGAATTGCAGCGTCACAACAGTAATGTGGCCTAACCCTAACCCTAACCCTAACCCTAACCCTAAAATAGACATAGGCATAGAATGAGCATAGAATTGGCATAAATATAGACAGGCATAAAATGAGCAGAGAATTGGCGGCTAGGTGGTGTAGTGGGCAAGGCACTCGCCACCAGTGTGGAGACGCTAGGATTCGCGTGTTCGAATCCAGCTCTCCACATTGTTTTTCAGTTTGGCTGGTTGTCCGCAGTAATACACATTGGCCGTATTACGGGGAGGGAAAACTGAAGGGTGGGGATCGAACGTTGTGAACAAGCGACTCCTACAAGTCGGTTGGTGCGCCTGCGCAGTAGAATCAGGAAGTGTCGGGGGCAGCGTGAGCCTCCCACGCGTTACTCCTCACCACTGAGAGATCGAGCTGCGCAGGTGAAAAGATGCGACTGCTGTTACCTCAAGTACCGGAGGGGACTTGTGCTATGTATGACTTAGTCCACATTGCAGCCGGCTTGTGGGAGGCAAGAAACAGCGTTCGTGACAGGGGAGGGTTGAATTGGATGATACGAAATTGGGATGGGAGAAAATATGGAAAAATGGGAGAAAAAGTGGACAAAATAAATAAATAAAAATGAGCAGAGAATTGACAGAAGAAAAGCAATGCATAAAATGCAGACATATACAGATGAAGCCAGGATTAGTCCTGGAACCACTGTTTGGGGACCGTTTGGGCACCGTTAACGGTAACATGACCAGCGGGGGCGCTCGAATACAGCTGGTGTGACAACGTGCCGACGTGCCTGCTTTCTGTTCATTCAGGAAGAGCTCCGCCCTCGACAAAGTGAGAGAGAGAGAGGCAGAGAGAGAATGAGAGCGAATGGACTAAATCCACTGTGTTCTGACCACATCTTTTGGCTAAAATACATAGTATTGTATTGTATGTATAGTATTGTATCATGCCTCGTTTTATAAAATGTCCTTTGGGGCGCAATCGTGTTTTTTATAATTTTTCGCCGCTTTTATTATGAAATTCGTGGCTCTGTGCCTCACTTGTGTTCAACTTGACCGACCACTGCCCGTGTCTGAGACCATACCATTTGCATCGATTTCCTGGCCGTGCAGACGACCAAGATATTCACCAGAAGTGGATTAAGAATATCAACCGAAAGGACTTTGTTCCCACTAAAAACAGCACGGTAGGTTTTGTCTGTCGACAATCTCACATAGGCAAATGTTAGCATACAGCTGCCTAGCCTAGCCAGAGCGTCTAGCCTTAACATGGTGAAAACACGTCTTTAAGCTATTGTATTGTACCCATTCTGCAATCTGTTAATAAAGTTTTCAATCGATCAATCACTAGCTAGCTAGCGAACGTTACTAAATGATATATTGATTGATTGAAAACTTTAACAGATTGCAGAATGGGTACAATACAGACCAGAGAAAGACTTTCGTCTTGTTTACATAAGGGTCCACCATTTTAAATTGATTGATTGATTGATTGATTGATTGATTGATTGATTGATTGATTGATTGATTGATTGAAAAGTTTATTAACAGATTGCAGAATGGGTACAGTACAGTACAGCTCAATACATACAATTGTTAAGGGGATGCAGACCAGAGAAAGACTTTCGTCTTGTTTACATCAGGGTTCCCAGACATTTATAAAATACACAACATACAGATATACACGACTGTTACATCCAGACATTTATGACATACAGGATATACAGACAACTCTGTCTATATATATAGACAGTTTCTAAAAGAGAATATACATTTGAGGGGGAGGAAACTGTACATTGAACTGTACATAACTATCAATAGACTAGCTAGCTATTTGTCTGTATCTCTGTCTAGATAGATGCATGATTAGCTATTGATAGTCTGTGTCTGTTATATCAATTCAATATTGCCAGAGACAATTGCACTGCTACTTGCTTGGCAACATTGTAACAAAATGCAGTCGTGCCAATAAAGCATTATTGAATTGTATTGACAAGAAGGCAAACTTTTTTAGTAATCCAGACAGTTCCCATACCTAATAATTGGCCGTCTGTCTAGATAGGTAAGTAGATAGATGCATTAGCTATTTATAGTCTGTGTCTATTTTCATGTCATTTTCCATACCCAGTTCTCTTCTCTAATGTATTTTCTTTTTATGTTGCAGGCACCTGTCAAACTGGAGACTCTTTCATTGGACTGCAAACAGGTAGGAATACAGCCAGCCAGTCACAATCAAAACCACAGGCCAGAGAGAGACAATCACAGGCTAGAAAGTGGTACTGTTGGCCAGACAAGGTTCAAATCTTCCTCCGTTTAAACAAACAGGACTCACAACAGAGCAGAAAACTGTCTTGAGCCTGTAAACATCTCTATTGTTAAACCTACATGTATGGGATCCAAGCCTGCTTGATTAATAACAAACACATCTTTCTATAATGTTGTGATAGAGCCTGCACAAGTATTATCTGTTCCAAGGTGATGGAGCCTACGGTAGTAAAGATGTAAAGAGTCTGCGGACAGTGTCTGGTTTTAATGTACTAATGGACTGATGGTCTGATGGTCAGGGGATGTGTGTGTGTGTGTGTGTGTGTGTGTGTGTGTGTGTGTGTGTGTGTGTGTGTGTGTGTGTGTGTGTGTGTGTGTGTGTGTGTGTGTGTGTGTGTGTGTGTGTGTGCACGTGTGTGCATGCATCTGTATTGATGTCTTTCCCATTCATTGTGTTTATGTTTGTGTACTTGTGCATGTGTGATTGTGTGTGTGTGTGTGTGTGTGTGTGTACTTATGTGCTCCTATCATATGTATTGTACTAATAATAGTGTTTACGTTCCATGTGTCCATATCTGGCTTTATCATAACACATGGTACTAACAGTGTGATACTGTGTGTGCAGACAGCAGCGAGGCCCGCTGCCAAGAGCTGCAGAGGAGGTGTGAGGAGCTGGAGGCTCAGCTGAAGGAGAAGGAGGAGGAGAACACGGAGCTGCTGCGGGACCTGGAGCAGAAGAACGCCATGATCTCGGTCCTGGAGAGCAGCATCAAGGAGCGGGAAAAGAAGTCAGCCCGGTCTGCTCCTACAAGCCCGCCCCTCCCCCCGCCAAGGACAGGCAGCCCGAGACCCCCCGCCGCCGCATGAAGAAGAGCCTGTCCCAACCTCTCCACCCGGAGCTCACGGAGGTCTACCGGCTGGGTTCAGATGGGAGGCGCCTGGTTCTCCGGGAGGTGGTGGATGCCATGCCTGACCCCACCCCCTTCCTGCAGGCGGGCAGAGAGACACTCGAGCCTCTGCGAGTGCGGCCTGCGCTTATCCCCCCTATAGCTTCCGAGCGCTCCTCCGTCTCTCCCCTGAGCACCCTGTCCAGCCCCCACCACAGCCCCGCACGGGCACACGTGGGCGTGGCGCACAGGTTCCCACACGGCACCCCTCCCCTGGTCCCTCCCCAAGCAGAGCTGGAGACGCTGGCTGTGGACCAGGTGAACGGGGATAAGGTGGTTAGGAAGCGCTCAGGGGCAGACAGAACTGTTTAACACACTGCAAGGGCAGGAAGGAGGCTCACTCACTGTGTTACCTGCTTTTTATCCAACACGGCAATTAAATACAACAAAAGGGAAGGGAAAAATCACTTTGTTAATGGTCCGCCTTGATAACTTTTCATAACGTAGAGGAGGACTACTTCTAAGTATGCCAAATATTTTGTTTTAAGCCCATGTGACTTACTACTATCCTATTGTTTTGCTTTGCTGTTCATCTCACTCATGTCTTACATGGTGCAGACAACACATCCTCAGCCAAATCTCTGCATTAGTGCCTGCTGAACCAGTTCATTCATACACCTATTGTCATGGCTAATACTTAACACTGTCTCTGTTTATTCCATCTTATCAGCAAAACAGCTCAGTCATATCAGCAAGCGATATATAAAAGATGTTTGCAGCTACATACATATTATAGAATTTAAATTATTAAACGTATACTCCCTGAATGTCTTTCATCTTCTTGTGATGTCGGTATAGGAATATCTCATCTTATCCTATCCTATATACCTGAAGAATGGTTGAACAGAGAACACACTGCTGGTGGCTGGTAAAAAGACTCTTATTATCACAAGAGAGCCAAATTCTAAATGCATGGATGGAAATTACAATGAACATTTACAAAATAAAGAAGATAACAGTATTTGTTAAATTAATCATAAATTGTACTAATTTATGTAACACCCTATAGGCCTGGTTTTATTTTCACAAATTAATAATTATGTTGTAAAGAAGGCCACTCCCCAATTGTACATAGTTTATATTATAAGAAAATATATAATATATAACGATTTTCTTTATTTTTGTTCTTATGAAAAGTAATATTTTGCAGGGCTGTCCTTGACTAAATAAATTCGTAGTCGACTAACAGTGATAGAATTGGTTGACTAGTTGATTTTGGGGCTGTTTTGGGGTTGTTCTCGACAGAACACATTCTTGGTTGTGTGGGACTTCAACTGGTCAATTGATTGATTGAGCTGACCAATTGATCAACTATAAGAGGACAGTTGTTACTTACTATTTCAAGATTTGTGACAAACATAAATATATGACATATGCATATAGTATCTGAAAGAAAGTTATGTAAATGTGTGTTATACTGAATGTCAATAAGAAAGTACCAAAAAGAAAACCAACAAATAATATTTTCAACATGTGATGCCATTATTGAGAAATAATGACATAGTTCATACAGTAGCTCAGTCTTCTCATCACAGGACAAAAGTCATAAAAAAGCTTGCTTTATTGTATTGATTTATACGACGTTACTGTCATTTTCAAGGACCAGTGAGTCTGACATGAAAAGCGGGACATTATGTGATTATAAGTAGTTTTAATATTTGAGGTGTGAATGTGTGATTACTATTTTCAATATTTGAGGTGATTCAATTTAATAATCTATATTAAAGAAAGAATAAATAAATAAAAAATATGCATTACAAACTTACAGGTTTTTATAAAGAACAGGTAATATCACAAAATCAAGTAACAGCAGTGTTTTCCAAAATGCCCTTATATCACAAATATCAGTCAATAAGCCCAAACCTCTTATTCTCTCACCAATTAAATGCATCTTTCTGAGACTCTCCTTCACATACATTACATACACACACATGCACAGTAAATGCGTCCTGTTCCATATTTTATCATACTGCATTTAAGCATATACCATTGCTGTTTTTGAATGATTCCATTCAACCGCTTAACACCCCTGCACTCAGAGAGGGGGGGTAGATAGTGACTATACTGCAAATGCAGTATCACATTAATAACTGTCCTTTATGACATAAGCATTTATAACGGAACTAGTCAACTTGCGTACAACGCAACAAAGTGAGTATCACTGTATTATACTACAACTATATACATACATCTGAGTAGTGATTAGCACTATGCACCTCATGGTACCAAAGCACCTCAAAGGCGCTAAAAACAAGATTACAAACATCACAAAACAAACTGGTCAGACTTCTACTTGACCTTACCCCTAGAACCCACCTCACCCCTGCCCACTTTGTCGTCTACTCTAAGCAATCCTAGGTTGTCAGAGTACAGCATTTATATAGAGCTTTTATCCAAAGTGCTTTACAACTTATACCTCACATTCACTCACAGACGGCAGAGGTGCCAACCTGCTCATCAGGAGCAATTGGGGGTTAAGCGTCTTGCTCAAGGACACTTTGACACGCTGCCGGGAGGGGGGATCGAACCGGGAACATTGAAATGCGGCGCAACCCCCACACACACACAAACACACACCATTGAAATGCTAATTGTCCAGCACCTAGTATTTATCGTTTGGATGCGAATGCTTCTGTAAACCTTATGCGAGACATGGTTTTGGATCCATCAACTTTCACGAGAATTGTTAACAAATGTTAATAATTCTGTCCCCACTATATAAAAATTATGCCTTTTGGATCGACTGACATTGCTGCCATTTGTGAGAGTTCACACTCTAAACCTGTTCAGATGAGGACCGTGCTACTCACACTCGGACCATAGCAGTCATCAAAAAGGATCATGGATCATCTTTAGACAAATAAATGTATACTAATTGATTACTTTGAACCTTGCACCTTATTAAACCTCGTCTAAAGATGATCCATGTGCTGCAGCACCTCCCTCTAGATTAGATCAGATTAGATTAGATTAGATTAAAATGTATTGTCATTATACAGCACAAGTACAGTACAATGAAAAGAGGTTTGGCATCCAACCAGAGTGCAAATGTAGCAGTAAAGTGCAACAGTAATATACAATGTACAGGTGATTCAACTGTAAATATACAAATTAGTACTACTGAGTGTAGTGCTAATCAGATGGCACAGTCTCTTACATTTCAAATGCATGGGGAGGAAGAGTTTATACCTGACATTTCATTAATAAAACCTTCTACATTAAGACAATAATTTTTGCTTTGGCTTTTGGGACCTTCGTCATTCTGGAGACTGCTATGATGTTGTGGTCACTGAAACCTACAGGAACAGAGACTGCCTTTGAGCATTGGCCTGGCACGTTTGTATAAATATGATCAATACATGTAGATGAAATGCCAAATGCAAAACCTGTTTCTATCTTTTCTAAAAAATAGTAAAACCTTCTATAGTTACAGCAGAATCAGAGAAGGAATCATCAAGGTGCGTTTCAGAGATGGCAAGGATATTAATCCAGTTAGCTTTGACCATACATTCAATTTCATAGCACTTATTTCTCAGGCTACACACATTGATATGAGCTATAACCAAACCCTTATGCAAGCCTAGCTTAATACAGGAAGTGTCAGTAGGCCTACCGACCATAAAGCAATAGTCTCAATGGGTTTCAGAATAACCAGGGAGTGATACTGGAGTCCCTAAACAGTTGGTTGTTGATATATAGTCTATCCACTAAAAGGGCGACACGTTTGTTTAGGCTTCGATGATCTTTTACTCAGTTTGGGCTTAATAGTACAGCCTGTAATCTTCTGTGACTTTGTCTGAATGTTAAGTTTCACAGGCTTCTGTTGCGACATGTTGATATTGTCGTAATGTTTGTCTATAAAATGCTCCAGCTGAAACAGCTGTTCAGATGGATCCAGTGTGCTATTTCAGTACAAGAAATGCCCCTCTATACAGTTAAACAGTTAAACAGGCCTGATGGTGTAGCTTATTTCCCCCATTGTACACTATAAGAAGTTTCAAGTTTCTTTAATAGTTGTCATACAGAAGTACAGAATACTTTCATACAAAATGCTTCTTACTGTTACGCTCCAGAGACTGTGCTAGACAAGATAGTATCAAATAACATAGTATAGCATGTAATTTAGAAGAAGAAAATGAGGTCACAGTGTTCGGTATAGACATATGTACAATGTTCTGAGTTACCATATAATATACAATACTATGCAGTGTACTAATGTACAGTACTATATAGTGCAAAGCAGAAATGGGATGAGGTACAATTTAGGTACAATTTACAGTAAGGTGTACGAGTTGTAGTGCAATCCTTCATCAATAAATATAAAGTGTGGGGAGTGGGTGCTACAGTGTGTTTGTTTAAAGTGGGTGTGTGCTATAAAGTGTGTGGAGTGGGTGCTACAGTGTGTTTGTTTAAAGTGAGTGTGTGCGTGTGGATGTGTGTGCTATGTGCGTTTGGTGGTTGTTGTTGTGTAGTGTTCATTGTTCGTTTAGCAGCCTGATGGCCTGGGGATAGAAGCTTCTTCTGAGTCTTTCTGTGCTCGCCTTGAGACTCCGGTATCGCTTGCCTGACCGCAGCAGTTCAAAGAGGCAGTTGTTCGGGTGACTGGAGTCTTTAATGATTCTCTTAGCCTTGCCCTTGCAACGCTTGTTGTAAATGTTCTGGAGGGTGGGGAGCCCCCCTCCAATTGTGCGTTCGGCTGAACGTGTCACTCTTTGTAGTCTGCTTCGGTCTTGTGCAGTGCTATTCCCAAACCAGGAGGTGATGTTGCCGGTCAAGATGCTCTCTATTGTACATGAGTAGAAGTTCTTAAGGATCTTCTGACTGACTTGGAACTTCCTTAGGCGCCTGAGGAAGTAGAGGCGTTGTCGTGCCTTCTTCACAACACTGTCAATGTGTGTGGTCCATGTCAAGTCCTCGGATATGTAGGCTCCGAGGTACTTAAAGCTGTTGACTCTCTCAACCGGTGCCCCGTCGATGCTGAGGGGGCTGTAGTCCTTGACCCCCGACCTCCTGAAGTCCACAATCATCTCCTTTGTTTTGCTGACGTTCAGGGAGAGGCTGTTTTCCTGGCACCATCCCGCCAGGACCTTGACCTCTTCCAGGTAGGCCCTCTCGTCGTTGGCAGAGATCAGGCCCACCACCACTGTGTCGTCAGCAAATTTGATGATTGTATTGCTACTCCGCTGAGCCACACAGTCGTGTGTGTACAGGGAGTAGAGGAGGGGACTCAGAACACAGCCCTGGGGGGCCCCTATGTTGAGGGTGATGGATGAGGAGGTGCAGTTGCCTGCTCTCACCACTTGGGGTCTGCCAGTCAGGAAGTCCAAGACCCACTGGCAGAGGTCATAGTTCAAGCCCAGGTCCCTGAGCTTGGCTATGAGTATGGAGGGCACTATGGTATTGAATGCCGAGCTGTAGTCGATGAATAGCATTCTCACATAGTTCCCCTGCCTCTTGTCCAGGTGTGATGCTGCTGTGTGCAGCACATGGGCTATGGCGTCCTCCGTGGACCTGTTGGGGCGGTATGCAAATTGCAGGGGGTCCATGTTGATGGGGAGGGAGGAGCAGATGTAGCCCTTTACTAGCTTCTCAAAGCACTTCATGGCTATGGAGGTGAGAGCTACAGGGCGGTAGTCGTTGAGGCAAGCAGGCTTGGATTTTTTGGGTACAGGGATAATAGTGGACTTCTTCAGGCAGGTGGGGATGACAGCCTGTTCTAAGGACAGGTTAAATATGTCAGTGAATACTGGGGCCAGTTGGTCGGCACAGACTTTTAGGACGCGGCCGGGGATGCCGTCCGGACCTGCTGCCTTCCTGATATTCACTTTTTTAAAGGTCCGCCTCACCTCATGCTCTGTTACCCTGAACACTGCGTCTCCATCAGCAGCCGACCCCCCCCCCCCCCCATTGCCGTGGCTTGTGAGCTGGTGTTGTTATTACCAGCATCAAACCTCGCATAGAAGGTATTGAGGTCATTTGCTAAGGAGATGTCACTGTTCAGTTTGAGGGAGGCGCCTTTGTAGTCTGTCATCGTTTTGAGCCCCTGCCACATAGCTTGTTCAAACTGGAGTTCAATTTTATCCCTGTAGCGCCGTTTGGCCTCTGACACTGTCCTCCTTTCGTTGTATCGCGCCACCTTGTGGTCATTCATGTTGCCTGCCACTAGGCCGTCGTTGTATGCTTTGGTGCGCTCTCTCAGAGCTTCACGGACGGATTTGTCTACCCAGGGTTTTTGATTTGGGTAAACTCTCATTTTGGTAGTGGGGATTGTTTCTTCCACCAAAGTACAAACATAGTCCAGCACTGTCTCCGTGTAGACATTAATGTTATCTGTGTCGCGGAACACACTCCAGTCTGTGCAGTCAAACGCAGCCTGGAGCGTCTCCTCTGACGTCAAATCCCATTTCTGCACCTCTCGCGAGACTACAGGAGTACTTTTGATTCTCTGTTTGTACATTGGTGAAAGAAAAATGGACGCGTGATCTGATTTACCAAAGCCACTATCAGAATGAGCCTTGTAGCCACCTTTAAATTGCGTGTAACAGTGATCTAGGATGTTACCGCCTCTGGTGTTGCAAGTCACATGCTGATAGAAGTCAGGTAATACCTTTCTCAGATTGGCGCTATTGAAATCACCCAGCACTAAAATGGCGGCGTTAACGTTCGCCGCTTGTATTCTATTTACCTCGTCGTGGAGTCTGGAGAGCGCAACGTTGTTACTGGCTTGCGGTGGAATATACACTCCGACCAGGATGATCGCCGTTAACTCCCTCGGGAGGAAGAAAGGACGACACTTGATGGTTATATATTCCAGGTCTGGGCAGCAGTGGTTGGATAATTCCTTCACGTTAGTTGGATCGCTCCAATTGTTGTTAAACATGAAGGCGATACCTCCTCCACGTTGTTTGCCGGACTCTGCTGTGCGATCCTTGCGGTGGATAAAGAAGTGTTCGGCCGGTTGGATAGCGTGGTCTGGAACGTCCGGCGCCAGCCACGTCTCGGTGAAGCAGAGAACGTGCTTCTACTTTATTCACCTGCACTGCAGAGTATCACGTTAACAATCAAATGGCTAGCAAGCTCACCTGTGACACTGTACAGTGCAAAATACAAATACAAGAGTACAATCTTAGTCGACTTTTATGAAAACAATACACAAGTTGGAACAGTTTGAACATTTTATTAGTTTATTTACTGTCTTTCAAGTTTCAATGCATAATCCAGACAGTTGCATTCCAGATGCACCCTGTTGACATGTCCTTAATTCTTTGAAAACATAACGTTACTGAAATGAATAAGGAATGCAATGTTCGCTAGCTTACCAACGTATTTCATTCACTGAGTACTGAGGCGGAAGTGACAATTTTTCAAAGTAAAAGAAAACAGCTTTTTGCGCGACGGATAAATGCAATTTCACAGAGAGAATATGTCTGGTGGCCATATAATACTGTATTATAGCTTACTTGAATGAACAAGTCTCCCTCCCCACTTTACCGGCGTATTTTCAATTCACAATAAACAAGTCTCTCTGTCTCAACACAAAAGGCACAGTGATGAATGAGGAAGTCAATAGACCGCCGCCGTCGACTTTGCGCCTCCTGGCGGCATAAAACAGAACAGCAGCCTGGTTTCCTAATGAATTCCAATGACGTGACATCACCATGTCCCCGTCGCGGCAAAGTGTCCATGAAAACTAAAGGCTTCATCTGTAACATTTGTATATGATAGACAGAATAAAAGCAGTGCAAAAAAGAGGAGCTCGACCCCATTGACTTTGGTGAGTGAATGAATGAATGAATGAAAACTTTATTTAACAGATTGCAGAATGGGTACAATACAGTACGGCTCAATACATACAATTGTTAAGGGGATGCAGACCTGAGAAAGACATTTGTCTTGTTTCCATCAGGGTCCCCCATTTTCATTTCATATAGACATTTATGACATACACAACATACATGACATTTATGGCATAGGGACATATAGGTATTTAGTACTGATACATTTGTGACATAAACGGTATTCAAATATACAGTACTGTTACCCCTAGATCCTGACAGAGTATATACATATGATGGGGAGGGGACTGTACATTAGGAGGGGGTGGGTGGGTGGGAGAGAAATATACATACGGCGGGGAGGGAATATATACATGCGGTGGGGAGGAGACTGTCTATTAGGAGGTGGTGGGGGTTTTGGGCATTTACGGTGGCCAGTTTCGAATTGCAGCCTCCCGTAGGTGCTCTTTAAGAGCGGTTTTGAATGTGGGCAGGGATTCACATTCCTTTACAGCTTTGGGTAGGGCATTCCACATTGTTGTGGCATAATTGCGAAACGTGTTTAGTCCCTTGTTTGAGCCGAATCTGGGTTTAACATGATTTGTTGAGCTTCCTCTGGTGTAGTGGTTGTGGTATTCACTGACCTTTGGGAAGTATTTTGACATGTACATGGTCACCCCGGTCGTATAGTGTATCTTGTAGACCAGGCCCATTGCAAGTTGCTGTACTCTGTCGTCTACTCTAAGCCATCCTAGGTTGTCAAAGTGGGCAGGGGTGAGGTGGGTTCTGGGGTTCAGGTCAAGTAGTAGTCTGACCAGTTTGTTTTGTGATGTTTGTAATTTTGTTTTAAGCGCCTTTGAGGTGCTTTGGTACCATGAGGTGCACGCATAGTCATAGTACCCTTGAATGAGTGCTCCTGCCAGAGTCTTCAGTTTACCAGAGAGGAGATCCGGTACAAGAATCTAGTTTGTTGGTTGACTTTTTTTATTACATTGGATGCCATTTTGTCACAGGAAAGATTTGCCTCTAGGAAGGAACCCAGGTAGGTAATTTCGTCTTTCCTTGTGACAATATTGTCACCCACTGTAACTGAGAAGCCGTCGGTCTTGCTGAGTTTGTTATTTGAACCGAAGAGAATGGACTCTGTTTTGGCCATGTGTAATGATAGTTTGTTATCAGCGAGCCATATGCAGATTTTGCCTACGAGGGATCGCAGCGAGAAAGGATCCGATCAACAGCAATCATCCGCGAGTAGGGAGGTGTAGTCTGACGTCACTTTAGTTTCTCACACGGCCCACCCGTATAGGGATTAATCATTGGACAAATGTGTTACCGCTATTATAATAATTCTGCCTCATGAACATTTGCACAAAATGTCACTTTAAAAAATAGAATCTTTCGAAACACTTTAAAAGAAGGAGTTACTGTATAGTAGATACATTAAGAGCTAACATTGTAAATTGTATATTGCATAAGAGTGTATATAAGAACCAGTTTCTCAGGAACCTAGCATGTTTTTATTTTTTTTACCATGCATATATTGTGTCTTATCTATTTTATTTTTTCGATGCCTATTTTATTCTATTTTATTATTGTATTTTGCACAATCAATGCGGGCATGACCACCCGCATTTCACTGTATGCCCTGGTATGTATGTGACAAATAAACCTCTTGATTATCTTGATTCACTAACATTATTGTTTAAGCATTTTTGGTTGAAATACAATTATTATACGTAATTATTTTACGATTAACTGCGAATTGTTTCGTGTTGAGCTATAGATTGTGGATGAATACACAGAGAAAGGTACACCAAGCCAATTTTCATCCTTTATTTGTTTTTAAACTAGGAGATTTTTGGAAATCTGTCCATTGGAAATATTGCAATTCCAAGCGAGGTGGACCGGCCGGAAACAACAATGACGTAACCACTGCACCTCCCTATAGCGAATAGGGCCAGGGTTACAACAATCAAAAGTATCTCTCTAAGGTTCTCACGCATTGGAATCAGCCCACATAACATGGTAAACCGTGAGAGCCTGAGTCTGCCAGGTGTACAACATGAATGCACTTGTGTCTCGTACAGCCTGCAGCTGAATGCTGTCAGATAAAGAGAGAGGGGGAGTGTGAGCAGGGAGAGAATAATAAACACAACATCAGATCCCGTCGAGCCTGTTGCTGAGCTCTGATCTCCTCGACTGCTTAGCGCCTGTACATTTAAAGAATATATACTTTCAAATCTTTTCTCTAACGGAAAGCAGATGTTGTGAGTATGAGCTTCTCAAATCGGCTTAGAAGAAGTTTGAAAGATGAAAGTGTTGCAGCTGCTTGGCAGGGGAGGCTCTTGATGTTGTTGTTGTTGATTTGGGAGACAGTTTGTCTCCCTCCTCTGGGTCGCCGCAGACTGACTGATTTGTTCACGTCTAGCCGGGTCCCCGGCATTGTTCCTAAAAATTAAATAAAGAAAACATGTAATGTAATGGCTGTGTTAGTATCTGCGAGTCTGCGACCGAACAAAATTAATATGTGTTGAGGGAGGTGACCTGTTTTGTCTTCTGACTTGTCAGCCGCTTGAAAGGATGTCTTCATGGCCTACCGCTTTTTTTGGAACCTTTTTAAGGGTTTTGAGGATATTTTCTTTCCCCAACCAGCCTCCTTTCAATTAACTACTTCCCAGCAATTGAGTGTCCTGACCGCGTGTATGCCTTCTACAATGCTGTTCCAGTTCCGCGTTGCCGTTTTGCGCTCTGATTGGCCGAGCGTGCGCATGCGCATGAGCCGCGACGCGGCCCTCAGCCAGCAATACTAAGCTCCAGTTAACCTAATTTATACCGTAAGCAATCATTAAAAAAATATACTGTTAACTGGAATATGTTGTTTCTTTACACATATGTTGGATTATGTAATTGGTTTGTCATGACAAACCAATAAAAAATCGCGCGACTCGAGCTTCATCGCCGCCTTCGCGTCTGCGTTGCGGGTCCACGACCCTCCGTGCTGCGATAAGGCTTTCAACAGCGGGGAGAGTATGCTGCCGCGAGCGGCATCGCTGAGCTCGCCATGTTGTCCGCTGGACGAAGCCAGAGATGGTCTTATTATGGGGCTTATGCCGAGAAGCAGACCACAACAGTGAACACATAGTTGCAATGCATCTGTCAGTCGTACTTAACTATGTGTTCACTGTTGTGTACTGCTTCGCGGCATAAGCCCCATAAGCAGTGGCGTCATTTCAGTAAAAGGCAAGGTATGGCGAGGAGGGAGGGGGGGGGGGGGGTGTGGGGGATGCGAGTGCCATACCTTGCCACACCAGAACAACGGCCCTGCCCATAATACTCTCCCCGCTGTTGAAAGCCGGAGCACGGAGGGGCGTTGATGAGCGCAGCGATGCCGCTCGCGGCGCCTACTCTCCCGGCAGGCGAAAGCCTTATCGCAGCACGGCGGAGGGGCTTGTCGCAGCTCATGCGCATGCGAGCGCTCGGCCAATCAGAGCACAAAACGGCAACGTGGAACTGGAACAGCGTTGTAGAAGGCATACACGCGTCCTGACCGTTCTGTTGCGGAGATGACAGCTGTGCACGTGTTGTCATAGTTACAAAAATAAAATAAAAAATGCAAAGTGCAGAGCGTAATCCTCAGTGTACAACAGGAATGACTGAATGTGCCTTTAACACTTTCGCGGCCACTGGGGCCCGTCTAATATAATGGTTGAGGACCAGCTTTTGTAAACAAACGTGTGGCTTTTTGTACAGCTAAATCTATACTTTATAGTATTGCTATCTGTCCATTCTCATTGTCAATTGAGTGCATAAACCGTCCCTTCAAAATGGCTTAAATAAGAAAAAAAATGCATTAACACTTTGGCTGCCATGGGTTAAATTCATTATCAACCGTAGGTTGCCGGCTCTATTTGTCTATAGAGAAAGTCCCCTTCTTTGCAGGGCTATAACCTAAACATTGCCATTATTAGGGCCCATTCAAAGTCCTATATTCATAGTAAAGTATGGTCTAATGTATAAGTATGTTTTCATCTCTTTCTGCAGCTTTCTCCAGAACGTGATCTATAGCCCCAAATACATTATATTGATGATGCAATACAGTTTTATGGCAATCAGCGCGATATAAAAAATTCCAACTAGACGTACTTCTAGAAGTTACTACACGTCATCTGATGTTGACCGGATGGGCTAGGGGGCATTTATAATTCCGTGGGCAGCGTTATACCAATCATCTAATGTGGGTCAAATGTTGATAATAGCAGTTAGTATCGAAGACGGTAACGTTACACGCTAAAACTCACCCCAGTCTCCGCGCGCCGTTGGGCGATCATCGTAGAGTAGACATTTTATCATTATGGGATGTAGATTTACCCGGTCCATCTCCAGCTTGTATAATGGTATATACGTCCAAATCATGTTGTTTATCGAGTTATTGGCAATCGATCGCTATGTAGTGTGTCGAGATCGAGTCCCGGGACCTATTAGCGAGTGCCCGGAAGTAATACGGCCGTCCAGCACAACCTCTACGGCACTTCCTGTTAAGCGATTGCGCCGATCGGCCACCAGATGGCGCTCCTGAACCGCCAGAGAGCTCAGTGGGTCCTCCTGGTGGATCTCAGGCCAGCGGAGGGGACATATGAATACGATCCCAGATTTTTGAAATATTGATATTAAAGACGCTGTAAAGCGTCTTCGGCAACTTGAGCATGGCCGGGAATGACGTGTTTAAGCGTTTCCCGGCACCCAAAGTGTTAATAGGTTCTCATTTTATAGCGCCGTGAATATAAGCATTATAGCGGATTTGGGCTAGTATATTTTCTGGAAGGGTAGTTATAGAGCTAATAGCTGCTAACGTTATATCCAATGGCATTTCCGTTTTACAGATGCTACAGAAATAACTCAAACTGCATATGATCCGGACAATCCCAAAGCATGCATGCATGAAAGGGGGGGGGCGGGGGACGTAGTTTATTATTATTGATTACCAATAACCGTGTTCGTCTAAGTAGCCACATACGCTGGTCGGCTGGTTGAGTATCATAGCAAGCTCTGATCGGGCTGTAATTTACGTGAAAAAGATCTTACCATGAGCCGATTGGATCCCCCCCGAGCATTTCCCCGTTATCGATCGCCATCTGGTAGATCGATATGTCCATTGGCTGATGATAAATCCCCTTATTGCATGGTGAAATCTGCGATTCTAAAGGTAATCCAAGCTACAGGCTGCAGATCCAGAATTGTCCTACTGAAAACACCATTGAAAGAAAACAAAGAGACTGATCCGTTCGCCCACAGGGCACATTGCAGTAGCGCGATAGCGCCCCTAAGAGGATCTGGCCGGTATTGCACATTGTCGAATTCATAGAGTATTGAAAATCTGCAGTGCCGCTCGGCGACCTTGAATAGCTTATTAAAATGGAATAAAAGCAATAACAACTTCCCACGGATATGTCCGTGATTCTGTCCACAACGCATGGATTCGAAAGTCGGATATATCCGTGGTCGGGCGCCATTGTTTTAAAAGGGATGTCAGTGTTGACTTAGTTATATATACAGTATACTTTACTATACTATCCCCCCATGACACACCACAAACCGCCTCTGCCAGTCTTTCATGCCAGCAGCCATCAAGCTCTACAGCTGTGGCCACGGACTGCTGCCAATTGCTGAGAGAGCTAGCGGCTGGTGAACTTGAGAACTGTTGACTCCTAATAATAAACAGTGTTAGGACTGTCTAACTCTTAATAATAAACAGTGTTAGGACTGTCTGACTCTTAATAATAAACAGTGTTAGGACTGTCTGACTCTTAACAAATTCATAATTTACCATCCCTAGCCAGCTCTATTTGTCTATGGAGAAGTTCCCCTTCTTTGCAGGGCTATAACTTTTTAAATTCTATTGCTAAATTTACATTATTATGGCCCATTCAATGTCCTATATCTATTGTTCAGGGTGTAGCAACGTTATACTTTTTCATTCACATATTCATACTAAAATACGGTCTAAAGTATAAGTATGTTTTTATCGTTTTCTGCAGCTTTCTCCAGAACTTGATTTATAGCCCCAAATGCATTATATTGATGATCAAATACAGTTTGGTAGCGATCGGTGCCAGATAAAAAATTTCAACTGGAGGTACTTCTAGAAGTTACTACGTATCATCTGATGTTGACCGGATGGGCGGGGGGTCGTTTATAATTCCGTGGCCAACGTTAGATGATTCATGTAGTGTGGGTGATATGGTCATCAGAGCAGTTAGTAAAGAACACGTTGGAAAATAACGCTGGATCTTACCGTATCTTCCTTGCGCCGTTGGACGATCAGCTTGGAGTAGACAGTTTTCTATTATGGGATGTTGATCTAGATGAACCATTTCCAGGTTGTATAATACTATATACGTCCAAATAACGTTGTTTATTGAGTTAGGGCGAGCGATTGATTATCCAGTGTGTCGAGATGGAGTCCTGCTAACGATCGCGAGTGCCCGGACGAAATATGCGTGAGCACTTCCTGTTTGGCGCGTCACTTCCTGTGGCCGATCTGCCGATCGGCCACCAGATGGCGCTCTTGAACCATTAGAGAGTTGAGTGAAGATCAGCAGTATATCTCAGGTCCCCGGAGGAGAAATATGATTTCGATCACAGATTTTTGAAATATTGATATCAAAGACGTGTTACGGCGTCTTCGGCAGAATGAGCATGGCGGGCAATGACGAGTTACGGCGTTTCCGGCGATTAAAGTGTTAATAATAAACAGTGTTAGGACTGTCTAACTCTTAATAATAAACAGTGTTAGGACTGTCTGACTCTTAAGGGATGGGAAATTCTTCAAATTCAGGCGGGTCTTACTCTTACCTCTCTCATTTTTCCTCTTTACGCTTTATCTCTGCCCATGGCGAATAATTTTCTGATGTCCATTGTGATTGTCCTCCATGTAAAATTGTCACAATATTAAAAAGAAACTTGGTGCCTCGATCCTCGCTGGTGACTGATTACATCATGTGCAAGGGTAACAAATTCCTAAATGCCTAAATTGCCTACTATGTCAGTATGTCTAATTTGAATTGTGGGTTTAAAGTGAACTGCACTGTTTGGACATGTGGATTATGTTGTTGTCAATCCACTGCCAAGTGCCAAATATATATTTGTTTAAAAAAATCTTTTTCTTTTTCTGTTTTTTTTTTTTACTGGGGCACAGCTGATCGATTCTGGGGCACGTGCCCCAGTAAAAGTGGTCTAAATACGCTGATGGTTTGGACAGTTTTGAATTGCAGCCTCCCGTTGGTGCTCTTTAACACAGTGAGTGCCACGCCCCTTTGACCATATAATGGCTAGAGTGCCAATAAGGAAGTCAATGGGAGGTCGGGGAAATTTGCGAAGGCTTAAACTATATCTTAAATTATGGCTATGGGTCTAAAACACCCCTCGCTTATCAATGACTTGCTTGCAGTCAACATGTATGAAACGGATTGTTTTTTCATTGGTACATTTCCGTTTTGAATACGAGTATAGTTTTGGAGAGTTCTAGTAATTCCAGAGAAATTCCGCGATAATAGCTCTTTAGTGGAATACACAAAACACGTTGTAATTTTTCGGCTGATTCATGAATCGTTTTCAAATAAACGCTAGATTATCGATAGTATATGTGTACTAGAGAATGCTAGAGAAGCAGGCTGAAAAATCTATTATCCATGACCTGGTCAGCGCTAACGTCATACACACACACACACACACACACAGACACGCTGCGATGGCTGAGAAAAAAACGTCTAATTAACCCAATACTGGTAAAATAGAGTCCTTACCTCACATCAGATGTTCTGCAAAAAGATTAATCCAATTCCTGATCGCCATTCCAAATATTGATTGCATTTATTGATCCAACGTTATAGTCCAAAACACATAATCAAAAGCGAATGTGGTAACAGATACTGCTTGCCAGAGAAGGGAAAACCCCGGACCGGACTTTTTTTCTGATGCACATGCCCACCCAATCCAATCCAATGATGTGCAATACCATCCGGGAGACGATAGGCGGCGGTATTTGCCCTTTTTGAGCTCAGACCTATTCCCAATGATAACGTCAAGCTGGATGGATAAAAAATGAATGGATATTGCTAATAAAAGCAAAAATTTGAAGAAAACCAGAAAACTCGTCATTGGCACTCAACGCATGGCGAGTTAACACGACTAATCTCGTCGTTGGCACTCAATGTGTTAAGAGCGGTTTTGAATGTGGGTAGGGATTCACATTTTTTTACGGCTGTGGGTAGGGCATTCCACATTGTTGTGGCATAATTGCGAAACGTGTTTAGTCCCTTGTTTGTGCCGAATCTGGGTTGCACATGATTTGTGGAACTCCCTCTGGTGTTGTGGGCGTGGTATTCACTGACCTTTGGGAAGTATTTTGACATGTACAAGATACAAGAGTTTTATTTGTCACGGCATACAGTGAAATGTGGGGGGTCTCGCCCGCAACGATGTGCATAATACAAGTAATAATAATAATAATAATAATAATAATAATAATAATAATAATAAGAGTCCAACCAATAGAGCGACATAGTGCAATAAACAAGTAACAAAGTAGGCATATCGGTATCTGTACATGAGTTATTTACAGAGCATGGTAGGACATGCTAGGTCCTGTGGTAGTGCAGTACACTGTTAGCTACGGATGAGGCACTGGGTCTATATGTACACTGCTATACAATGCTATATTATACAATCTCAAGCTATACTATTCTTAAAGTGACCTTTCCTTCTGTAAAGTGTCCATACAGGGCTCTACAGTGCAACCATATTGCTTGCATATGCCCCTAAAAATATGTGTGTGCGAACATGAAAAATCAATTACTCGCACGGCGTGCGAGTGCAGATTACAGCCCCAGTCGTTCTTTTTATTTCTCTGCTGAGAATCGTTACAAAACTACAAGTCCCACACTGCACTCAAGCCAACGGTCCAATCACAGTAGAGCGACGTGACTGGTTTCATGGGAAATAAAGCAAATGACCAATCCGAAGCTCTCATTTGGCTCGTTTACTTCCTGAAAGTCTGCCATTGCGATCAGGGCAGTTTTCCGAGACACTAACTTATTATAGTCTTACCAATAGCAATATATTTTAGAACACCTAGATTTAGCGATAGCAATAGTAATATAACGTTAATGCAACAAAACTAATGCCTGGCTTTGTTAATCATAACGTTGATGCAGTAGCGTATGTCGTTGTGTTGACTGTAAGTCTGTAACGGACATGATAACAACATCAACAGCAGAGGTGGTCAATAGGGTCCAGCTGCAGCGCCGTAGTGGGTCCAGCTGCAGCGCCGGACGGCCGGAGTGCAAGCAGTGTGACGTATTTGGCAGACTCGACTGTCAATCAATGGTCTACCTGACACGCAAACTCATAAACAATGTTTCTGTACTGGAGGTGTACAGTATTTCAATAGGCAACCCTGAAAGGATTATTTTTCTAGAAGAGCAACACAGCCAAAACATAGGCATTGTATGCATAAAAGGGGCAAAAGCTAAAGTTAAGTGACTGTTACTTTTGTAGCAGTAGTTTGATTTGATAGTTTATTTGATAGGGACAGCACATGTTAATGAACATCAAGTACAAAATGTAAACATGCAGGGTTGTAGCAAGAGCTAATTTACACACATGCACGCACAGTACAAATCTACATTTATTTTTGAAAAAAAAAAAACTCTGTTACTTGAAATATTTTCACTGTGCTCCTAAATATGTTTGGGTGCTCCTAAATTTCTTTGTGTGCTCCTAAATTTTTTCATTTAGGAGCACATGTGCTCCTTGGGAAAAAGGTTAGCGTAGAGCCCTGCCATAGTGTGAGCGTGTGCAGCATGAGTGTGTGTGTGCTTTAACATGAGCAGTGCTCATGTTAAAGTGGCTGCTAGTGTGTGAGCGTGTACAGTGTGTGTGTTGTGTGTGTGCTTGTGCGTGGAGAGTTCAGTGTTCAAGGCTCTGATGGCCTGGGGGAAGAAGCTGAGCCTAAGTCTCTCTGTCCTCGTTACTGGTGCTCGCAGGCGTTTGCCTGACCGCAGCAGCATGAACAGGCTGTTGTTGGGGTGGTGAGGGTCTTTCATTATCCTGCAGGCTCTGGATTTGCACCTCTTGTTGTATAGGACCTGCAGGGTTGGTAGTGCAATACCCGTGGTATGCTCGGCTGAGTGCACCACTCTCTGTAGGGCCTTCTTGTCCTGTGCCGTGCTGTTGCCATACCAGGCAGTGATGTTTCCAGTCAAGATGCTCTCTACAGCTCCGGAGTAGAAGGACTGGAGTATTTTCCCAGATACTCTGAACTTCCTTAACTGTCTCAGGTGGTAGAGGCGCTGCTTCGCCTTTTTTACGACTGAGTATGTGTGTTGTCCATGTCAGGTCCTCTGAGATGTGGACCCCCAGGTACTTGAAGCTGCTCACCCTGTCCACGGTAGGCCTGTTTATCCTCAGTGGTGTGTGTGCCTCCTGCTGTCTCCTCCTAAAATCCACGATCAGCTCCTTGGTTTTAACAATGTTCAGGAGCAGGCTGTTGTCCTGGCACCAGCGATCCAGTACCTCAACCTCCTCCCGGTAGGCCTTCTCGTCATTGTCCGAGATCAGCCCCACCACCACTGTGTCGTCCGCAAACTTCACTATGGAGTTGGAGCTGAACTTGGCCACACAGTCGTGTGTGTATAGTGAGTACAGCAGGGGGCTCAGAACATAGCCCTGGGGGGACCCGATGCTCAGGGTGATGGTGTTGGAGGTCTGACCCCCCACCCTGACCGCCTGGGGCCTTTCGCTCAGAAAGTCCAGTATCCAGGCGCTCAGAGCGGAGCTCAGACCCAGCTCGATCAGCTTGTCCACCAGTCTGGTGGGGACTATGGTGTTGAACGCTGAGCTGTAGTCAATGAACAACAGTCTCACATAGCCCTCCTTCTGTCGGTCCAGGTGAGAGAGGGTGCTGTGCAGTACTTGGGAGACCGTATCATCAGTGGACCTGTTTGGCCTGTATGCAAATTGCATAGGGTCCATATCACTGGGGAGGGAGGCACAAATGTGATCCTTGACCAGCCTCTCGAAACATTTCATGGCCACAGAGGTGAGTGCCACCGGTCTGTAGTCATTGAGTCCTGTTGGGGAGGGTTTCTTTGGTACAGGGATGATGGTAGACATCTTGAAGCAGGCAGGGACCACTGACTCCGCCAGGGATCGATTAAATATGGCGGTGAACACAGGGGCTAGCTGGTTAGCACAGGACTTAAGTATGCATCCACATGGGTACCTGCAGGGGCGGACCTTCCTAAAGGCGGACGGTCGCCTAGAGCGCCACCCAGAGGGGGGCGCCAAAAAAAATAAATAATAATATTTTTTTATTTATTTATTTTTTTTCTGTGCAGTTTTGGCGCAACCATTATTTTTACATAAAAAAATTCTAACATAAGGGAAAATGAGCCAAAAATCTAAAACGGTTGGTCGGTCTGAGCCTCAGCTTTAGGTGTTCACAGTCAGAACATGCTAGAGCGCTGTGCATTGATGGGTATCGGTCAAGTGTTTATAGAATTGAGCGTTGAGGAAAGAAAGACTAACGTTAGAGAACTATGAAGAGGCAAAAGCCATCCGGCCATCCAGTTTAAAAAGAAAAGAAAAGAAGAAGACGAGAAACGTGCCAAGGTGAAAGGTATGCAATTTTGTACAACTGCCAAGACCTGCCACACCAAGAGCTGATGAAGCAAGCAGAGGCACTTGTACACACCTTAAACCATGGAGGGCAATCTGATTTGGATGGGAAGGAGCTGGCTCAGGAGTTGGACAATTTGATTGATGACTTTGCAGCGAGGAAGGCCAGAAGGATTGCACTGTAAATGGAAACCAGTAGGAGCTACAGGCTAACCTTGAAGTGTGATGATTGGGAGTGGAATGTAAATAGTTCTTTAGACAAAGTGAATTTGTAATTTTTATTTATTTGTTTGTTTATTTAGCATATTATATTTTGATTATATATGTGTAACATATTTTACAATACATAATTTTCTTTTAAAGCAAATTTGCACGTTATTTTATTGTTTGTTATTATTATTATTATTATTATTATTATTATTATTATTATTATTATTATTATTATTATTATTATTATTATTATTGTGTGTTAGCTAAGTTGTTTATTTGTTTTAATTCTTTAGTGTGTATTTTACATTTATTCTTAGCTCTTGTTCTTGCTTGTAAAAATTATAGGTGCAGTACTTTACTGTATAACTGTTAACCCTTTCACTGCCACACGACGGAGGGTTAACCCTTTACTATCACACAACCGACGGTCGTGGAAGGGTTAACCTTCGGTGTATTGTCGCAGTGAAAAGGGTCAACCGGTTGGTAGCGCGGCGATGTTTTGATTTGGGGGGGGGGGGGGGGGGGGGGGGGGGTGGTGCTCAGACCGACTGACCGTTTTAGATTTTTGGCAAATTTTCTCTTATGTTAGAATTTTTTTTATGTAAAAATAATGGTTGCAGATATAGAGGGGTGCGCCAAAACTGCGCAGAGCAAAAAATCTGCGCAGTGGTGAATCTTGCCTAGGGCGCCAAATGTGCTAGGTCCGCCCCTGGGTACCTGTGTGGTGTAGTGTATCTTGTAGACCAGGCCCATTGCAAGTTGCTGTCGTCTACTCTAAGCCATCCTAGGTAGTCAAAGTGGGCAGGGGTGAGGTGGGTTTTAGGAGTAAGGTCAAGTAGTAGTCTGACCAGTTTGTTTTGTGATTATCATTATTACTTGCACTTTGTTCTATGTTCTATTATTATTACTACCTATCCTGCCTGTACCCCCCCCCCCCCCCCCCATGCTGCTATGACACTTGAATTTCCCCAAGGGGATTAATAAAGGAACAGTTGAACTACCATGGTACTGCAGTCCTAATAAAAAAGCCCCCAATGTATGACCGGTAGGCTATAAGCTGGGCCTTTTCGTCTAATGATAATAATAAACTTTATTTGCACCTTTCATGCAGGAATTGCAGCCCAAAGTGCTTCAGTAAAATAGACATACAGTAAAATGAGCATAAAATAGATAGAATAAAAGCAATGCAGAGAATAAAAAAGGGTAAAAGCAATGCAGACAATAACAATACAAATATCGATTGATTATAGCCAATATCAACACAGTTTAAACCCTGACAGTTTGATACATTGATCTGCTTGATACAGATTCCCGCTCCTCCCAGCAGTATGTTGAAGTGTCCTTGAGCAAAGACACATAACCCCCTAACTGCTCCCGATGAGCCGGTCGGCACCTCGCATGGTGTGTGAATGTGTGAGTGAATGGGGTGAATGTGAGGCATGAGTTGTAAAGCGCTTTGGATAAAAGCTGTTATATAAATGCAGTCCATGTTTTAATGTTAATTTTGCAGGTCTCAGATCGGTGACGTGGTGGCGTGGGGAGAGTGTCTTGACAACCTCCTGGAGTGTAAAAGTAAGCCCAGCTGGTGAATGTTCCTCTTGCGCTTGTCTCCTAGAAAGCTTCTTTCCTGTGCCTTTCTCTTCCCCTCTCATAGAAAGATTATATTAGTAAACATAGCATTCCTTTGGGGATTTTGTACCCATAAATATAAATGCTATAGTGCAAGTGCATCACCATAGCAAGTGTTTCTATGTTTCATAGGAATACTATAAATCACAACACTATATCACTGTGGTGAATGTACCAAAAAAAACTAAAACAGGAATACTATTAATTACTACAGTATTTCCGTAGAAAATATATAGAGCGTACAAAACAGGAATACTATTCATAGTGTTCTCATGACGTGTTTCACTGTAGGCCTACAGTATGACACAATGCCACAGCTCATTAGCTACTGTTGTCATAAAATTATAATCATCTGCTATACACTTGGAGATGAGACGCTAAACCGAGGTACTTTGACTAAACCGTGGCATTTTCTCAGCCTTCGATGCGGGAGGAGTTGAGTATTTGATTTCAGTCACGTGTTGTTCGCTAACCAGGATGTCTGTGATCAAATACTGTGAATAATTCACTACAGTGTTCTTGTGGTAACTCTGTTTTTTCTCCCCATTAGCTTTTGCATAGCAGCAGCTATTCTTCCTGGGGTCGGATAACTTCACATTAAATTCACATTCACACTCATCACCATACATTGACAAAAACACCTAAACAAAACAAACTGCCCTGGTTGAGTATGATAACAATTCCCGATTGGGCTGTCCTTTACGTGAAAAAGATCTTACCGTGGTCCGGTGGGATCCCCCCGAGCATTTCCCCGTTATCGATCTCCATCTGGTAGATCGATATGTCCATTGGCTGATGATGATCCCCTTATTGCATGGTGAAATCTGCGATGTAAAACGTAATCCAAGGCACAGGCTACACATATAGAATCCAGCTACTGGAAACTCCAAAAAAATAGTTAGATCTGGCCGGTATTGCACTTTCTCGAATTCAAAGAGTAGGGTAAATCTGCAGTGCCGCTCGGCGACCTTGAATAGGTTATTAAAATGGAATAAAAGCAATAACAACTTGCCACGGACTTATCCGTGCTTCTGTCCACAACGGGTGGAATCGAAACACGGAGATATCCGTTGTTCGCCCCCAATGTGTTAATGAATATTATTGAAGAAATAACAACAGCAACAGATACAAGGAAATTAACAACAGGGGTGTTTATTGATTTAAAAAAGGCATTTTATACCTTAGATCATAATATTTTAATTTCTAAATTACGTTCATATGGTATGAGAGGAATGGTTTTTGAATGATTGAGTAGTTATCTCCACAATAGGCAAATATGTCAAATCCGAGCTAATGAAAATGTAATGTGTGGTACCGCAAGGTTCGGTTTTGGGGCCTAAACTCTTTCTTTTATATATGAATGATATTTGTGATGTTTCAAAACTATTACAGTTTGTATTGTTTGCTGATGATACCAATTTATTTTGCTCTGGAAATCATTTAAAGGAACTAGCTGAATATATTGTGTATGAAATGAAAAAGCAAAAAAAATGGTTTGATGTAAATAAGCTATCACTGAATCTGAAAAAAACTAAATTTGTGATTTTTGGCAATCGAAAACTAGATGAAAATATAGTATTGTCCATAGATGGAGTGGATATTGAGAGAGTTACTGAATTCCGTTTGCTTGGTGTAATTATGGATGATAAACTAACATGGAAATCTCACAAAAAAGATGTCCAATAGTATTTTTGTTATGAATAAAGTAAAGGATGTGTTAGAGTATGAGGCAATGAGAACACTCTACTGTTCACTCATCTGACCTTATCTCAGTTATTGTGTTGAAGTATGGGGGAATACTTATGTGACCAATATAAAACCATTATATATACTACAGAAGAGGGCTGTAAGAATCACACATAAAGTGAATTATCGAGAACACACAAACATATTATTTATTAAATCTAGAATAATTAAACTTGAAGACATGGTTACGTTTCAAACAGTGTTAATTATGTTTAGGGCAAGAAATAAGACACTGCCAGAAAAGTTATTTTTCATTTAGAAAGTGAGTTTGGTAGGAGGAAATACAATTTTAAACATCAGTTTGCACGTACAACACTTAAACAGATGTGTCCTTCAGTTATTGGTGTAAAGTTGTGGAATTCTCTCCATAGCGAGCTTAACACTTTAATCGCCATGCTCATTTTGCCGAAGACGCCGTAACTCGTATTTGATGTCAATATTTAAAAAATATTTCTTTTCCGGAGCCCTGAGACACACTGCTGATCTCCTCTCAACTCTCTAGCGGTTCAAGAGCGTCATCTGGTGGCCGATCGGCAGATCGCCAACCGGATATTAACCTTTGAACCGGTAGTGCTCATCCATATGTGGTCCGGCCACTCGCTATCGTTAGAGAGACTCCGTCTTGATACAGTGAACATCGATCAGTGCAAATAACTCAAAAAAACAACATGATTTGGACGTATATACTATTATACAACCTGGAAATGGATCGGGCATTTCTACATCCCATAATAGAAAAAATTCTGTTCCACGCTCATCTGCCAGCGGCGCGAGGAAGCCACGGTAAGATTCAGCGTTATATTCTATATATAACGTGTTCTTTACTAACTGCTCTGATGAACATATGACCCACTCTGGATGAATAATCTAACGCTGCCCACGGAATTATAAACGATCCCCCGCCCATCCGGTCATCATCAGATGATACGTAGAAACTTCTAGAAGCACGTCCATTTGAAATTTTTTATGTTGCACAGATTCCTACCAAACTGTATTTGATCATCAATATAATGCATTTAGGGCTGAAGAAAGCTGCAGAAAATGATAAAAACATATTTATACTTTAGACCATATTTTAGTATGAATATGTGAATGAAAAAGTTTAACGTTGCTACACCCTGAACAATACATATAGGACATTGAATGGGCCATAATAATGGCAATTTAGCAATATAATTTAAAAAGTTATAGCCCTGCAAAGAAGGGGAACTTCTTCATGTTAAATAGGGCTGGCGAGGGATGGTAAATTATGAATTTAACCCCGGCGATTAAAGTGTTAAGGGATGTAATAGTGTTTGTCAATTCAAAAATAATTATAAAAAAATATATTTAGTCAGTATGAAATTCAAATGTGAATTTCTTGTTTATTATTATTATTATTATTATTATTATTATTATTATTATTATTATTATTATTATTATTATTATTATTATTATTATTATTATTATTATTATTATTATTATAATAATTAAAAATGTCTTGTTTAATCTGTGGATTGTTTGTTTCTTTGTATATGGTATGAATTATTATTTTGGGTAAACTAGGTTGTACACCGACCATCAAGTAATACTTGTTTAGTTTAGGAATAGGGGGCAGGTAACTAACTATAAGAAGTATTCTTCTTCCTGCTCCTTTTGCCCATGGTAGAATGTTATTTATGATTTTGTATGAAAACTGTATGATTGAATTGCTTCCATGTGGCAAATAAAACTCTGAATCTTAATATCTCTCCCTCTCTCTCTCTCTTTCAGATGGTCTGTGATGTTTCTTAGCCCCTTTTTTTCCTCTCATCTGTTTTTTCAAGGTCTGAGTTGTCGATCTACAGATATAGGAGATGGGGTCGCACTTTCCAAGCCCATCCGTTGAACTTTAAAAGGGATATTATACTACATAGGCACAAAATAGGCAAACATTTCTTTATTGTTAATTCATTGGAATTAATTAGGCAGATAGGTGCGTGTGTGGTACACTAGATGTGTCATGATTGGGGAGGGCACACATGCAGACACACACAAACAGGGGAATCTTAAAGTTACCCCAGGGGTACCCACTGGAATCGCTGAGCGATGAGAGAGGGTGGGGGAAAACACAAGAATAAAATAAATAAAAACGGTAGGTAACACAAAACACCAGTATAAAATAACTGGGTAAAAATCCCAAAATAACCACCACTGCCTAGCAGTTGAAAACAACTAGAAAAACAATAGCACTAGAGACAGAGAAAACCCTAGAAGCATGAGCTTGGGACACTCCTCTACTGTTGAGGGAAAAACATGAAATGGACAAGCATCTGAACACAGTCAACCAAACCTACTTAAAGGCACTGCACACCTGACACCAATCAGGTGGCAATCAAGCCCACACACCTGCCATGCCGCACGGCAATTAACCACAGAGGCCAGTGATTGACAGCTGTCCCTCACGGAAAGACAAAATAGACAGCTGACCCTCACAGAAAGACGAAATAAAGCCAAAGCACATTAGAATAAACTAAAATAGCGGCTGAGTGGCGCAGTGGGCAAGGCGCTCGCCACTAACGCAGGAGATGCTGGTATCGAGCCCAGCTCTCGCCGTTGCTACCGGCTTGGCCGGCCATCATACTAACACAATTCGCAGTGTTAGAGGGTGGGAAAGTCGGTGGGTGGGGATTGGACATTGTGGACAGCGACTCCTACAGGTCGGTTGGGTGACGGCGGTGCGGCGGAAACAGGACGTATCATGGGCAGCATGAGCCTCCCACGTGTTACTCCTCGCCATTGAGAGTTCGAGCTGCTGCGGTGAAAAGATGCGACAGGCTGCCTCCTCGTGTACCGGAGGGGACACGTGATGCAAGGCTTCTATCCTCACTCCATCACAACCTACTCAGTAGTACTTACGGTTGCTGCTGAACGGACGTGTTTTTGCGGACCTACCAAACTTTCAAACTTTAGACTGTTTTCTTTCTACGTTTTTGTTTTCTTTCTTTCTACCATTTTTTAACCATTGATCTTAACTGATCACTGTGACTTTTGCTCTTATCGTTTATGCTGTTGGATTTATTGGTTTTATGTGACTTTTTACTGGACGTGACCTAAGCTATCGAAGCTTGTTGTTACCATAGCTACAGCTACACGCTACAGTACTCACAGTGTTTAACTCTCCCGAGGAAATGGCTCCGACGTCGGATGTCGCAGAAATACGAACGGAACTGAAGTCCATTGAGATGCTAGTAATGGATCTTCTTAAGCGTCAAACGGCGCTCATGTCCAGGCTGGCTAGCATGGAGCAAGCGGACGCGGGCCGCTCCAGTAGTCCCTCCTGGGCGACAGTGGTGAGGGGCCGAAGGAAGCTCTCCCTTCCTCTCTACGATCCCGTTGATTCACCTCAACTATCCAACCGATTCAATCCTCTGTGTAATGATCCCGGCCTCCTGGGCTCTCCCTCGCTTCAGTCTCCTGCTGCTAGTGCTTTAGCCTTGCTCAATGACTTTCCGATGCTAGCTACTAGCCAGGCTCCAAGCGAAGCTGCCAGGACGGCCCTCTCCAGCTCACGGCTCGGCCACGGAAGTAGAGCTGCGCCCCAGAGCAGAAAGCGCTCTGCCATATGTGCTCTCGCATCGCCAAACTCCCCAGGCTCGGGTGATGGGTCCGACTCCCCGAGGATGAAACGTCCTCGCCTGCGATGCTCTGCAGCCCATGCCAGTGCGGTCATTCAAACGGCGAGTGTTATCGATGGAAATGCCGCTGTGAACGAGCCCCTCCACACGGCGCTGCTGCCCGACCAACCGGCTACATCCGCCAGCAACGCTACTCCCGTGGCTTTTCACCATAGAAACCTGGCCATCTACGACAGGGGATGCATCCATGAACAGCCAGAGATCCTACTCATCGGAGATTCCATCAGCAGGTTTTTGCAAATACCACACGGCATTACATATTGTTTTTCCGGTTTAAAGGTTACTGACTTACTAGAGTGTACTCCTGAAATCATCGACAGATATCCCTCCGCCAACACCGTTATCATTCATATCGGAGCAAATGACGTAATGGCTAGACAATCCGCTAAACTCCAATCTGACTTTGAATCACTCATACTCACTATTGAGAGCCTGGGCAAAATATGCATTGTGTCCGGCCCCATTCCATCCATAGGTCGTGGATCTGAATGATTTAGCCGTCTGTTCTCGTTGCACCAGTGGCTGCAGGCCTATTGTACTGCTACAGGACTTTGCTATATAAATAACTTTGATCTGCTCTGGTCCAGGAAAGACCATTACAGACCCGATGGCATCCATCCAAACATATCGGGGGTAAATGTGCTAAAGCATAACGTCATACAATGTGTAGCATCACTGGCCTGACAACTAAGCCTATCTAGCTCTGTAGATTATATACAGAAGCAGCCTAAGTTACAAATAAACACGTTGAGTGTCATCCCGGTTCTGACCACCAGAAGACTAATCAATTACTCATTATCACGTCCCATATGTAAATTAAACCTCATCAATATCAGTGTTCAACCACAGACTGTCTCACGCCCCACTACAGAACCCGTACAGCTAAAACTAGCACTGTTCAACGTTAGAGCGCTGAAACAAAAATCATTTCTGATAAATGAACTCATAGTAAAAAAAATTGTACATTGTATGTTTTTAGTAGAAACATGGCTAGACAACATCACTGGTGTAGCAACACTGATTGAAACCTGCCCTTCCAATTTTAAATTCTATCAATCAAACAGACAGAGTGGGAGGGGAGGAGGAATAGCAGCCATCATCTCCACTCAATTTGTGTGCAGTGATATTGACCTGGGAACATTTTCATCATTTGAATACCTTGCTATTGTATTGAAAACAGAACTGCCAGTAGTGTGTGTGACATTGTATCGACCACCAAGGTACTCGCCACTCTTCATACAGGAATTTTCAGAACTCATATCGATCTGCATTACCAGGTATGATAGAATCATTCTTAATGGAGATCTAAACATTCATATCAACAAAAAGGATGACCCCAGGGGTTGCGAGTTTCTGAACCTACTGGACAGTTTTGGACTGATGCAACATGTTCACGAGGCCACCCACCAACATGGCAACACTCTGGACCTACTAATAACAACAGGGCTAAACATTGAGAATGTATCGGTAAAACAAATTCCAATTTCTGACCATTACTGTGTGTTCTACGGTACAAGTCTAATATTACATAAGACCAGAAGCGAATTCCTAGTTCACAGAAGGCTTCTGGACGCTAGAGCTGAAGCAAAATTCTCTAGTATGATGAAATCATATGACCAATGCAGTGAATCCTCCTTAAATCAGATAGTGCAAAACTTCCACAGCACCTTGTCAACAGTGTTAGATACTGTCGCCCCTCTGAAGGTTAAAAAGGTAAAAACTGATAGAATCTCTCCATGGTTAAATAAAATCAATGTTAAAGATAACAAGAGAAAATGTAGGATAGCCGAGCGAAAATGGAGGAAATTCAAACTCACAGCTCACTTTAATTTATACAAAGACGCCATGGGCGCATACAATAAGGCAATACAACTTGCGAGAAAGGAATATTTTTCCAAAATGATCTCAGAAAATATGGGTAACTCCAGGGTACTTTTTTCCACCATCGACCGGCTCATTAACATGCCACCCCCCCATATACCGCAGCAATCAGCCACAAAATGTGAAGAGTTCGCAGTTTTCTTTAATGAAAAAATATCATTGATTAGAGCAAGCATTGCCTCTGATATAGATCTGGCTGTGAGTGGAAACCCACCTGATATAACTATGGGGGAATTCACATGTATTACATTACCTGACCTCTGTAAGATTGTCTCTGAGTGTAATTCCGCCACCTCCTGCCTTGATCCTATACCAACAGCATTTCTCAAGCGGGTGTTCGATAGTGTCTCAAATCATGTCCTTGAAATCATAAATATGTCGCTTCAAACAGGCACTTTTCCAGATGCATTTAAAACGGCTGTAGTAAAACCACTACTAAAGAAAACAAACTTAGACGTAAACAAACTAAAAAGCTATAGGCCAATATCGAACCTTCCATTTATCAGCAAGATATTAGAAAAGATAGTCTCAGTACAAATAAACTCCTTTCTCAAAGATAATAACATCATGGAGGAATTACAATCAGGTTTCAGAACAAATCACAGCACTGAAACTGCCCTTACTAAAATAGTTAGCGACCTCAGGCTAAACTCCGATGCTGGCAAAGTCTCAATTCTTGTCCTACTGGACCTTAGTGCAGCGTTCGATACGATTGACCATAATATCCTGATCAGTCGTCTTGAAAGACTGGTTGGCTTTTCCGATCATGTACTAAATTGGCTCATAACATACATTAAGGGGAGAAGGTTCTATGTTAAGCTTGGAGACAATGTATCCGAGAAACATGACAGCAACTTTGGAGTTGCACAAGGAAGCTGCCTTGGTCCATTACTCTTCTCACTATATATGCTGCCCCTCTGGGACATCATTCGAGACCACAATGTATGCTTCCATAGTTATGCTGATGATATATCTCCGCAGATCCAAATAACACTACAGCCATACAGTCCATTACAAACTGTCTGTTAGCAATAAACAAGTGGATGAACAATAACTTCCTAAAATTAAACGAAAGCAAGACCGAAACCCTATTGATCGGCCCAAAAGCGAAAAGGGAAGTGCTGTGTGAAAACCTGGGGAGTCTGTCATTCTATGTAAAAACTGAGGTTACAAGCCTAGGTGTCATCTTGGACTCAGACCTGACCTTTAAGTCTCATATTAATAAGGCCATGAAAACGTCATTCTTCCACCTAAGAAACATAGCGAAAGTAAGACCTTTCGTAAATAAAAAGGATGCAGAGACACTGATTCATGCTTTTGTCTCAAGCCGGCTTGACTATTGTAATGCACTGTTCACTGGTCTTCCCAAAGCAACCATTGGGAAGCTTCAGCTTATCCAAAACTCTGCAGCTCGATTACTAACTCATACAAAGAGAAGAGAACATATCACTCCAGTCCTAGCCACTCTGCACTGGCTTCCAATAACTCATAGAATTGATTTTAAGGTCCTCTTCCTGACATATAAAGCTCTTAATGAGCAAGGCCCAAAATACATAGCAAATTCCCTAGTTAGTTATCTGCCCTCAAGAACGCTACGGTCATCCACTACAGGTTTACTAGACACACCCAGAAACCAAAAGAGGATAGGAAGTATGGCATTTGCCAACTATGCCCCAAAACTATGGAACACACTACCAACACACATCAGAAACGCCAGCTCCATACACATTTTTAAAGGAAAATTAAAAACGTACCTATACAGTCTAGCTTACAAATAGTGTACCATGCCTTAGGGAAAGCGAGTATCTTATTGAAATGTTTTTATTATTATGTTTATATTTTTTATGTATTGATCTTTTACTGAAATATTATTTTACTGTACTTTGCCTATTGCCGTACTTGTATTACTGTTGTCTTATTAATGTGATGCTTTATTTTTAGTACCCGGAGCTGCTAACTGGCTAACGTTATGAGAGCTAATGTTGCTACCTGCTGTACCCGGAGCTGCTGGCTAACTGACGTTATGAGAGCCAACGCTGCTTCGTACTGTACAAGTGCATTGGTTTAGTGCACTTCCTACTTCCGGTTGCTGCTAAACAAGTACAAGTGCATTGGTTTAGTGCACGTTATGAGAGCTAACGTTGCTACCTACTAGATATTGGTTTAGCATTGGTTTAGTGCACGTTATGAGAGCTAACGTTGCTACCTACTAGTTATTGGTCTAGTGCACTTCCTACTTCCAGTTGCTGCTAAACAAGTACAAGTGCATTGGTTTAGTGCATTTCCTACTTCCTAACTGGCTAACGTTATGAGACATAACACAAAGACGCTATGGCTTGGGAAAGCCTGATGGATCCATGAGGCTTGGATAAGCCTTGTGGACCCAACTCTTTAGATGAGGGAACAGGTACATACGCACACAATACGCGACCACTGATGGATCCGTAAGGCTTGGATAAGCCTTATGGACCCAACTCTTTAGATGAGGGAACGGGTACATACGCATACAATACGCGACCACTGATGGATCCATGGGGCTTGGATAAGCCTTATGGACCCAACTCTGACCACTAATAAAAACGTAACTACACTAACGTTATAAGAGCTAACATTGCTACCTACTGTACAAGTGCATTGGTTTAGTGCATTTCCTACTTCCGGTTGCTACTGAACGGACATGTTTGTGCGGACCTGTTCTCCCAAACTGGTCAGCAAATGACTGTTTTCATTTTTACGTTATTATTATTATTATTATTATTATTATTATTATTATTATTATTATTATTATTATTATTATTATTATTATTATTATTATTATTATTATTATTATTATTATTATTATTATTATTATTATTATTTTTATTTTTTTTAAACATTGATCTTAACTGATCACTGTGACTTTATTGCTTTTATCGTTATATATGCCTATGTTTGTGTACAGCACTTTGAGCTACATGACATGTATGAAAGGTGCTTTATAAATACTTACTTACTTACTTACTTACTTACTTACTTACTTACTTACTTACTTACTTACTTACTTACTTACTTACTTACTTACTTACTTACTTACTTACTTACTTACTTACTTACTTACTTACTTACTTACTTACTTACTTACTTACTTACTTACTTACTTACTTACTACAGCCGACCAGTGGGAGGCATAGTCTAGCAACGTTCAAGACAGGGGAGAGAAGAATTGGAAATACGAAATTGGGATGGGAGAAAATTAGAAAAATGGGAGAAAAAGTGGATTAAAAAAATAATTATAATAAACTAAAATAAAGCCCTCATAAACCGTGATCCATCACAAGATGCCCAGAGAAAGATGTTGACATGATCACATAACTTTCATATTCCCTCCACTAGACATCTTGATTTCATATCCCATGTGATCGAAGGGGGGGGGGGGGGGTGTAGCTCCAGATTCTGGGCCCCATGAAAGAATGTATTTGTAGGCCCCCAGTGAATGTGAGCGCGCGTAAGCGCGCAAGCAGAATTTCTTTTGGTCATTTTTTATTGATGAAAACGCATAATATCGTTTTTACCTATACATTCGGATCAGCAGTTCAGCACCTGCACTGTTGGTGGGTGAGCCTAGTAAAGGATGTCGCATTGCGTTCATCTTCAATGAATGGACCAATGCAATAGTCTACCAAAGCCCCCTCTCTCTCTATATCTCACACACACACACACACACACACACACACACACACACACACACACACAACACACTTCAGAAACAAACATAGTATCAATGGGAGCATCAATAATACACCTGAGTGATGTCTAGTAAAAAAAAAAAAAAAAAAAAAAATGTTGCCCCCCCCCCCCCAGTGCTGGGCCCTTGGAATCATCCTAAGCTACCCCCCCCCCCCCCAGCTACGCCCCTGGGGGGGGGGTTAGGGTCTGGAGTAATTTGGATGAAAAAAACAAACAAACAAGTCTGTGGACAAACGTTACGTTCTGTCAATTGCTGTCAGTTCACCAGCTGTGATTTATGCGAAGCAATTTGGTTGAGTAACGCCGTAGCAGCAGTTCTGTGTTGGTTTCCGCTCCCAAAAGACTCCTGATGAACGTTTCACACCAGCGTTATAATTACGACCCCATGAATACATCTATATAGATGTAGCCCTTCAGAGAAAAGTGGAAAAAGCGTTTTGTGTGGAGTATGTAGGTGTGGTGTGTGTATGTGTATCCAACTGTGTGTGTGTATGTGTGTTTGTATAACTACACTTGTGTGTAGTCCTTTTTTCCTTATGTGATTAAGTGAAAATATGTTCCATATGTGACAACATGACAATTGCCCAACTGAAATAATGTAAATCACATGTGAAGACACATTGGAGATAACATGAGATAACATGTGGGGGGTGATTTTATGGGTTGTTCTGGTTGTGAACTGATCAAAAAGGTGTCATGCCTGTGAGTCGCCACTAGGGATATTCATAATTAATTTTTTTATCTTTTATGTATTTATTATATTCTTTTCAATTTTATTTTTTTATTTTTCCATCCTTTCCTTGTACAGTGTCCTTGAGTCTGAGAAAGGCGCTTCTCTCTTAAAATCCAATCTATTATTATTATTATTATTAATTATTATTATTATTATTATTATTATTATTATTATTATTATTATTATTATTATTATAGGGGCAGGGTGGCTAACCCGTGAGTGAGTGAGTGAGTGAGTGAGTGAGTGAGTGAGTGAGTGAGGTGAGTGAGTGAGTGAGAGAGAGTGATTGAGTAGTGAGTGAGTGAGTGAGAGTGAGTGATGAGTGAGTGAGTGAGTGAGTGAGTGAGTGAGTGAGTGAGTGAGTGAGGGAGTGAGTGACGTGAGTGAGTGACAGGTGAGTGAGTGAGTGGTGAGTGAGTGAGGTGAGTGAGTGAGTGAGTGAGTGAGTGAGTGACAGGTGAGTGACAGTGAGTGAGTGAGTGAGTGAGTGAGTGAGTGAGTGAGTGAGTGAGTGAGTGAGTGAGAGAGTGAGGTGAGTGATTGAGTGAGTGAGTGAGTGAGTGAGTGAGGTGAGTGAGTGAGTGAGGGTGAGTGAGGAGTGAGTGAGTGAGTGAGTGAGGGAGGTGAGTGAAGTGAGTGAGTGACAGGTGAGTGAGTGACAGGAGAGTGAGTGAGGTGAGTGAGTGAGTGAGTGAGTGAGTGAGTGAGTGAGTGAGTGAGTGAGTGAGTGAGTGAGTGAGTGAGTGGTGAGTGAGTGACAGGTGAGTGACAGGTGAGTGAGTGAGTGAGTGAGTGAGTGAGTGAGTGAGTGGTGATGAGTGAGTGGAGTGAGTGACATTTATATCCCCTTCTCTCCCTCTCTCTCTCTCTCTCCCTCTCTCTCTCCCTTCGCTCTCCTCTCTCTCCCCTCTATCTCTTATCTTCCTTATCTCTCTCTCCTCTCTGTCCCCTCTCTCTCCTCTCCCCTTCTCCCTCCTCTGTCCCTCATCTATCTCTCTTCTCTCTCTCCCCCTGCCGCCCTGTCTTCTCTCTCTTTCTCCCTCCTCTCTCTCTCTCTCTCCCTCCTCCCTATCTCTCTCTCTCCCCCGCCTGTCTCCTCTCTCCCTCCTCTCTCTCTCTCTCCCCCCGCGTCTCTCTCTCTCTCTCTCTCTCTCTCTCTCTCTCTTCTCTCTCTCTCTCTCTCTCTCTCTCTCCTCTCTCTCTCTCTCTCTCTCTCTCTCTCTCTCTCTCTCTCTCTCTCTCTCTCTCTCTCTCTCTCTCTCTTGCAGCGGGCCAGCTGGTATTTGAGGAGTTCCTGAAGACGGAGTACAGTGAGGAGAACCTGCTGTTCTGGCTGGCCTGTGAGGAGTACAAAAAGATATCCAATCAAGCAGAGATGATTTCTGCTGCCAGCAGGATCTTCACAGAGTTTGTCCAGGTTGACGCACCGAGACAGGTACAGGGAAGTGAGACGGAAATGGAGTCGGACGCGAGGAAAGATTGCACCATCGCTCTCTCTTTTTCTCTCTCTCTGTCTCGCTCCCTCTCACTCGCCCTCATGCGGGATTTGTTTCCAATTTCTGACAGGCGTCATATGAGTTTAGATCATACCTATCTCCTCCTCTCTTCTCTCTCTTCTCTCTCTATTTTTCTCTCTCTCCCTCCTCTCTCTCTCTCTCTCTCTCTCTCTCTCTCTCTCTCTCTCTCTCTCTCTCTCTCTCTCTCTCTCTCTCTCTCTCTCTCTCTCTCTCTCTCTCTCTCTCTCTCTCTCTCTCTCTCTCTCTTCTCATTGCAACCCTCTGTCCTACAACACAAGTCCTTCTTACTGTGCAATACAACAGTACAATACAGGAATAGTAAACAAGTAAAAAAGAAAAAAAGGAGAAAACAACAAGAAAACTACATAATAACAAAACACCAAGTGTGCATGTGTGTGTGTGTGTGGGGGGGGGGGGGGGGGGGGGGGGTAGTATGTGCAAGATAAGATGAATATATCTCTTGGTATTAAATAGATCTTTCGTTTTGATCATAAATAGTAATGATGACACATTTAATGTGTAAAGAAGAAAGAAGCTGAACGCACTCTTCTGCTTCTACCCTCGTTCACTGGACGACATTTTGAACCCAATGGCTCTTCGTATGGTCGTTGTCATCATCATCACCAGCATCATCATCATCAGCATCATCATCATCATCATCATCATCATCATCATCATCATCATCATCATCATCATCACCTAATGACCTGACGAAGAGCCATTACGCCCCCGAGACTGGAAGCGGAATGGACAGCGAACGGCAATCCCTTCACTCTGGCACCCCCTCTCCCATGTTAAAATGGGGATGTCAGCCACCCATTTTAAGAATGTGTTCTGCCTGTGCCCGCAAGACAGCTCAGTCAGTATCTGTGAGTGTGCACCACTCTCTCCTAAAGCTAGTCATCAGAGAGAGAACCCCTCTCTCCGACCGGTGATGTGACTGGGATGTAAAGTATAGGGCTGCTCCATCATAGACAACGAATAGGGCTCTGACTTTGTGAGGTCCGTAAAATGTTTGTGTGAACTGAAGCAGAATTAAATACTTGTCTGGGTGTACAAGCTCACAAACATGTTATGGCCTCACAAAGAACAGAGACCCATTTATCGTCTCTGGAGAAGCCCCAAATTACAGCGTTCACTCTCTGATCTCATAGCTTTAGGAATGAGTGGTGAGTGTGTTCTCAAATACTGACTGAACTCTCCTGGGATACATGAAGAACATAATATGTGAATTCTTCAAATGGGTGGTATTCCCTTTTAATGAAAAGAGTTCACCCCCTTATATATAAAAGTATACTTTATACTTTATATAAGTATAAAAAAAAATCAACGTGGGGGCACCGGGGGGGGGGGGGGGGGGGGGGGGGGGCACAGTGTCGCGCCTTCTTGCCCCTCCCTGTATTTGCAGCGGAGATGCTTGTAAGATAAGATAAGATAAGATATTCCTTTATTGATCCCCTTGGGGAAATTCAGGCATCATAGCAGCATGGGGGAGGGGGGAGGGGAGGTACAGGTAGTAAAAAAGCAGTGTAAACAATATAACAAATCAATATAATTAACTCTGGACATGTGCATATGGGCAACATACTGTATATATATTTTTTTAATATCGACCCAATCTTGATATCGGACTGATACCGATGTGTTAAAAAAAACTGCCATATCGGCCGATATTATATCGGCGGCCGATATATCGTGCATCACTACTAATGTAGTTAAAATTGCCAGAAAAAAGGCTCTCCAGAGGGGCAACTCAGCCAATCAGAGTAAACAGGATCAAATCTGCATCGTCTCACCGCACCAGACGCATGTTCCATAGAACTACAATGGAGAATTCACTCACAACGACCCCAGAATCCATGTTCCATAGAACTACAATGGATAATTCACTCACAACGACCCCAGAATCCATGTTCCATAGAACTACAATGGAGACTTCACTCACAACGACCCCAGAATACATGTTCCATATAACTACAATGGAGAATTCATCACAACGACCCCAGAATCCATGCTTGCTGTGTTCTTGATATGCTCTAGCGCCAATGTATGCCTGTCCGACAGTTCTACCTCCACTTCCTGTCCGTTTCAGGGGTTGAAACGACCAGTCAATGAGTGTTGGAGCAGAATAGTGTGTGGCTTCCTACTACTTGTTTTCAGCCCAGATTAGATACGATATTCCTTTATTGATCCCCTTGGGGAAATTCGGGAATGGGGATCAGTGGCATATTTTGCATGATCGCAATCAAATCCGTTTTTTCCAAACGCAGATAAACATCGACTGCGGGACCAGGGAAGATATCGGCGAATCCATCTCCGAACCGAGCCAGAGTTCCTTCGACAGGGCGCAGAAGAAGATATACAGCCTGATGGAGAACGACTGTTACCCTCGATTCCTGAAGTCGTACATCTACGAAGCTCTCCTGGAACAGTAGCAGCACCAGGGAAGACGACGAAAGGCCAAGTGAAGAATTACCGGAAGCATCGGTCTGTGTTTAATCTGAAATGGCTGCACTGTTCTCTCTTTTTGGAACCTCGGGTCCAAACCTAAAAGGATGTCCACGTCACAAGGGTGAAAGCAGAACTCGTGGCAGAACTCGTATCTCAAAGACAAGTATGAGTTAAAGGTGTCATGTTAAACAGGGTTTTTGTTTTCATTACATGGAAGGTTTTGTACACAAACAGATGTGAATTTTAAGTTACAATAGGTGATGGCGTTATATTCCCATCTACATCTCTTATATGTCAAGAAATCGGAGTAGGTCACAACATGACATACTCTGTAATGAAAGCAGCTCCTGTCGGCAGACCGCCAGGCCGCTGCAGTGGCAGGCAAACTGGGGCTACAGCAATTTGACGCTCTATTATGCCTCTTTTCCATTGCATAGTACCTACTCGACTCGACCCTACTCTACTCGCTTTAGGTACCTGGTACTTCGTTCCTTTTCCACTGCAGGTAGTACTCCGTTTGTCTCCGTGTGGGGAGGTGGGGCCGCTGGCATACAGCATGAGAGCTCCGTGAGCATAGCTATATCCGTGAGGGTTTGGAGCAAGCCAGAGTAAACACAGTTTTCAATCAATCAATCAATAACAACATTAACCAGACTCTCGGTGTGTCTATTCTGCTAATGTTACCTCTCGTGTCTATTCTACTAGCGTTAACGTTACCTCTCGTATCTATTCTACTAACATTAACGTTACCTCTCGTGTCTATTCTACTAGCGTTAACGTTACCGCTCGTGTCTATTCTACTAACGTTAACGTTACCTCTCGTGTCTATTCTACTAACGTTAGCATTAGGTAATAACCGGTCTAAAATTGATGATGATAATTACCTCACGTTGTGTCTATTCTACTAGCATTAACGTTACTAGTACAAACAATCAATAGCGAGTTATATTGATCTGTGCATGCTATGTACGCTAGCCGCAATGCTAACGGTAACACGCAATCACATAAGCTAACAAATCAGCGATCTTTTTGTGATCGTAAACTCTCCGCTCGGTGGTAAATTGTGTTGATGATAAATGAGGCAGAATACACAGTGAATGTATCCTTTTTTGTTTATTGCACTTGTTCCTGCTGCAAACAAATAATGCCTCCTACGCGAGGCATTAAAGATGGCGGGTTTCTGTTTTTGTGCAGACGCTCCAACGTGTGACGCTTCTCTCTTCTGACCAATCAGTGGTCTGCAGTGTTTCACGTCACTTTTTTGGTACCACTTCTACCCGCTTGGAACCTCAAGAAAGCTGGTACTAAAAAAGTACCGGGTACCAGATACCATCCGCAAATTTTGGCAATGGAAAACCGAAAAGGCTGAGTAGAGTAGAGTAGAGTCGAGTAGGTACCATGCAGTGGAAAAGGGGCATTAGAAGAAGATGTCAAGTTACTGTAGCATACAGGAAGCTTCCGAATGTAAACAAATTCATGGGACTAGAGTGATCGGTTACTATGAGATGTTAACATTGGCTAACATTGCCGTGATGAATCAGTTTTCACGGTTGTTGTTATTGTTGATGTTTTTGAACCCCTGAAATGAACTTAGCAAACTAGTTAAATTAGTACTTGTTTGTCAACTAGCTAACTGATATCCATTTTGAATGTTCCCATTCATTCCAGCTGTGATTTTGGTCCCATGTAGAGGAAGCAACCGTTGTCATTGTACGATGTGTACGTACTACAAATGAGTAATAATAATAAATAATAAGTACATATTACTTTTTATTTTTTTTACTTTCAACATTTTCAGAAAATGTCTGAGTTCCCCTGCTGGGAATCAAACCGTGGTGCATTTACCCCAAGACTACTGAGACAAATTTTTCTGATAACCCAGAACACCCAAACCCTAACCGTTACCTTAAACTAACCATAACCGTAACCCTAACCTTAAACACATTGACCGCCAGCACCAGGGGGTGCTGATACCCCATTCATCGCCAGGTCTTTATTCAATGGATATAGTTTTAGACTGACATTTGCCAGTGCTTAAAATATATCTTATATTATATCTATGGGTCTAATAACGCCGTCGGGTCTCAGTGAGTTGCTTCTAGTCAACATGCCCGAGACAGATTGTTTTTTCATCTGTACATTTCCGTTTTATACCGTTTTGAATAGAGTATGGTTTGGGTGTTTTTCAGTTATTCCAGGAAAAACGCGAGAAAAAGGCGTTTTACTGTAAGCCAGTCATCACGTTGTAATTTTTCGGCTGATTTTCTAATCATCCTGAAATCACCACTAGATTATCATTAGTATGTCTCCTCGTCCATACATGAAATGACCGTTGTAGCGGGGCGCTCCCCCCCCCCACCCCCACCACAGCCAATGGTAAACAGCCATACACGGTCCACACATATAGCTGTGATCGCGGTAGAAATAAATGTCAGATCAACGATTAAATTTATATATAATCTTCTTACCTTGTATCTGATGTAATGCAAAAGAGATATTCCAAATATCTGATCGCAATTTCAAATAATGCTTGTGGAGGTCCGCACCACACTACCGACCGGTTCACAATGATGGGCGGGCGGAGTTACTGCTTGATGCCACCGTTGTATAGAACTGGTTCGCCCCGAGTATTTACACCCCGCCCGCCTGGCTCAGATCGCCTCCTAAAACACACCGACCCATTTTCAATGAGATGCAATAGCTCCGCCTGGCAGTAGAGGGCAGTGTTGACCGTCTGCCAGCTCAGACAGGCTCTGAAGAGGATACCCGAGGCTGCAGCTATGAATTATGAATAGATATAGCAAATAAATGAAATAACGATCCCAAAAAAGAGTTAACTCGTTTCTGGCGCTCAACTCATGGTGGCCAATAAGGAGTAACTCGTTTATGGCGCAGAATGTGTTAACCACAACCCTAACGTTATATCTTAACCATAACTATTAAACGTTCAAATAAACCATCATCATAGTATTGCTGAGTTTGCATCAGAGTGGATGGGTGGTTTAGTCTAGTGGTGAGAACACCCGCCCGTGGCCACAATTATTGTTAGTTCGAGTCGTGGTGATTTGTTTTGGACTTTTGCTGTTACTAAACGTGAATATATTACGTAAACAATATGTAAATATATTACTCATAGCTACAACATAACGTACATTATGTACCTTTCCTGTGGTCAATTAGTACCATGTTGCAGCGTGTTGCAGTGGGTCATGTGTATTCTCTTCTACTAACAGGTATCATGCATTTCACTTCAACTGATACTTGTTTTGTATTTTGTTGGAATAAAGATGGACAACTTGCAAACAATTATGACTGACAGCTCCAACAAGACACTTTGAATTTAATTGTTCCTCACCAGATGACGGTTATTTCTTAATTATCTTGGGCACAGCATGGGGCTCAGTTAGCTCCAGGCTTCAAGCTAGCTGCAGCCCCCCATGGTGACAATGAGGAATGATAACAATGTTAACGTTCCACTGTAGGGAAAGTGGAGCCAAAACTGAGTACCTCACACAAATAATCATGTAACTCCTTTTGAAGTTTTCAGAGGAACATTGTTTTCAATCTTTATTATCAAAAGATGGTAAGTTACCGTGTTGTGTTAACACATTGGTTGCCAGCAGGGGGTGCGCTATTTATCGCTTGAGTGCCAGCGCTTTAGTCAATGGGTCTCATTCCCGAACGAAGTTACGACAAAAAATTCCGTCTTAGCCAGATTTCGGCCCATTTAAGACATAATAGGGCTGGGAGTGGGAGTCCCCAAATTTTCCTGAGATCAGATTTGATCGTGGCTGAGAGCAGATTTAAGAGTGCTGAGGAGCACTCTTAAATCTGCTCTCAGCCACGATCAAATCTCATGATTGATTGACTAATTTAAAATGTCATTATAACTTGACAGACTGTGTTCTCATAGTGATTCCTTCACGTCAACGCTACAGGCCTCCTTCGAATTAATTATTTAATCATAATTAAAATAAATATGACAATATTTGTACGATAAGAAATTACGCATTTGATGTCGGAAAAATAAATAATATGGATTCATCTGATCACAGGGCAGCTGCTTAACCATATCTGAACCAACTATTTTGGACAAATGTATAATTACTTTAATATTCCATGCCGTCGTTGTAAGCCCCTGGCTCGCCTGAGTATTTAAACCCTGCCCCCACGGCTCAGATTGGCTCATAAAGCACACCAGCCCATTTCCAATGGAATGCAATAGCTCCGCAAGGCAGTAGAGGGCGGTGTTGACGTCTGCCAGCTCAGACACATTCACCAGGGTCTACAGAGGCCGCAGACATGAATTATGAATAGATATAGCGAATAAATGAAGTAACGATCCCAAAAACAAGTAAACTCGTTTTTGCCGATATTCGCATGGCGGACAATAACGAGTATACTCGTTTTTGGCAATTATTGTGTTAAGGACCAGCCAGTCACTAGAACGGGTTCCATAGGTTCCAAAATTCCATTCCAATAATGATGTAGTATAAGGGGGTAGCTTACCAATAAGGGCCTTAGAAATTACAAATATCAGTGAACACATACACAAATCATTACATCTAACTATAAAGGAAGGAATCTCTGTCTGTCTGTATTTGTGTCTGTATAGCTGTCCTTAAATAAATAAATAAAAATAACATCCCAATACCCAACAGGATGGGTGCTGTATTAAAAAATATACCTTAAGCATGTAATTTGTCCAATCAGGTTCCAAGTTCCAAGTTCCTAGTTCCTTTTATTGCCACACGACCAGGCCGGTGGAATTCAAGCACGGTGCAGGTGGTAGCTGCGACAATACACCACATAAAACATAAAAAGACACATGGAACAGTACAGTACAGAAAACACCACCTAGAACAAATACTTGACGGAAACAGTACAGTACGAAAAACTATAGATGTCAGTTCAATGTAACATAAACCAGAAGAGACATAACAGCAGGGGGTAAATTTAGGAGAAGTTGGAGTTGAGCAGTTGTATGGCCTTGGGGAAGAAACTGTTATTGAACCTTACAGTACGACTACCTAGTGACCTAAACCTCCTACCAGAGGGTAGGTGTTGGAAGAGGTGATGAGCTGGATGCAGGGGGTCACTAATGATTTTGTTTGCGCGTGTGATGGTGTGATGTTTGTGTATGGAGTCCAGGGTGGTTGAGTTTGCAGTTGATGATTTTGGTCCATGTGCATTCTACATGGAGGAAATGGGAAGTAGGGAGGGGATACATGCCTGCAACATGTAAACAACAACAACAGCAACATTCATTTTGAATTTTTTTTAATTTTTTTTGATAAAATCTTTTTATTATTACTTAACATGAAAACAAGACAACACAATACAATAACCATAATAACAATACACAGAACTTCACAGGGAGATAACAGAACAATAATAATAAAAGAAATAACAATTTATAAAAACAGAGTACAACATTTTTAATTTTAAAGGGGTACTATCTTACAATTGGCCGTCATGAACCAGGGGGGAAGCAATACTTTTATTCTGTACTAAAAACTCTGTAGATAAAAAAAAAAGTATTACGCTACATAACATTTGTATCTATAACATCTTTAAGATGGCGGTCTGAGGAGGCGCCTCGCTGCTGGAAACGTCACTCACATAATGAAATCCCTTCAATGGAAGCGATTTGCTGTGCGGATCTACTTCTGCACTTGTCCTTCACATAATCTCGAGAAGCGTTAATCTGATCGACTTCACACTCGGCACGTATTTTGCCGGGGATCCGAGGAGGTGCAGAGTGGATGAGCGGTTCTTCTCAAGAATGCTGCAAGCAGCATTTCTGGGGGCCAAGCAGACAGAGCGGGCACTGCACTTAATACAATTATCTGTGTGTGTGTGTGCGCGTGCGTGTGTGTGTTTGTATGTACTGTATGTGTGCATCTGTGTGTGCATGTCATGTGTACTGTATACTGTGCATGTATGTGTATTTGTTTGTGTGTGTGAGTGTATGTATGTGTGTGTGCATCTGCTTATACAGTATGTTTGTTTGTTTGGGTGTATGTGTGTGTGTGTGTGTGTGTGTGTGTGTGTGTGTGTGTGTGTGTGTGTGTGTGTGTGTGTGTGTGTGTGTGTGTGTGTGTGTGTGTGTGTGTGTGTGTGTACATGTCATGGATGTGTGTGTGTTCGTGTGTGCATGTATGTTTGTGAGTGTGTGTGTAACCTGGGGGTTTTCTTTTCAATGTACATTTGAATAAATCAACTAATACAATTTATTTCATTTGATTTTTCTCTAAATGACACTCCCATGTGCACATGGGTGAGCATTTAGGCTTGATGTCTTAGACGTCCACTAGATGGCGCCAAAGACTTAACTTTATCGTCACAGTGTCAGCCTCACCACTGCATATCACAGCATATAGTCCATGGGCCAGAGGCCAACATTTCACTTGTCGGTGCCACTCAGGGTGAATAAACTTACATATAATTTTTTCAAAGATCTATGTCTGTAGATGATATTTTTGTATGATAGCCCTTCCAGAGTGGTAGCTTTATCATAATTATCAAGTCATGAAGTATACCACCCCCTCAGGAAATTGCATTTCAGATGCTGGTGCATATCCTGTTTAGACTCACGTAGAGGACATCTGTCAATGTTTCACAATATTGTGTTTGGTATCATTTTAAAGGGGACTATGTCATCTTTCATTCAAGCTAAGATGTGAAACTTTCTGACCAATATAGAGGTCACTGGAGCTCTTTGAACAGTCAACAACACACATTTCTACACGATTTTCGCCTAAATGATATACTATCTTTTAGCCTTGTGTCATCTAGGAGCAACAGAGACACAAAATACAATAACTACAACACTCTCAGGACCATAAGGATTCAGGAAATGTATAATATGCCTATACTATGTCATTGTTACAGGTCATCGTGAGCCTTAAATTAGAAAAGCAGTATTAGGCTCCTATTAAACTATACAGAACAGCCACTATAGTCTAGAATGGAAACATAGGTCCACCTGCATAGGGTGGATTTTTTTTCACCACCTGTTTTTTATTAATCTTTGAAGTGTCTATTTTAAGATTCTGACAGGTAACAGGTTGGAATAATGTCCCATGGGATTTATTTTTAACCCTGTATTACACCTATCCTGAACCAAAACCTGTGAGGTTTTGCCCGCTGCTCACTACCTTTTCTCTGTCTTCTTTAAGCCTACTGTTAGGAATTCCCTATTCTCTGTCTTCTTTAAGCCTACTGTTAGGAATTCCCTACTCACTCTCTCTAGCCCCCACCCTCTCGTTCCTTACCCTTAGTGGCCACACCTGTTTGATATTCTATTATCTCTCGCACCTGTGGTGGCAGGCTAATTAGTCCCCCTGTGGGCTTTAAATACCAGGGCGCTTCCCCTCGTTTTGGCGTGGGGTCGTGTTGTATACTTGCCGAGTCATATTCTCTAAACATCTAGACTCTTTCGGGAGATCCTCTGTCTGCCTATGCTGTTCCATTCTCCGGCGTCGAGATGTTTGCTCCAGCCTTCGCCTGCTGTCGCCGTTGCCTGAGAGTGGGACTGGTCTGCGCTCCCTAGACTTCCACGGGAGGCATCCCAGTCATCCACTTCAGACCCCCCGCGCAGCTGTCGTCCTGACGCACATCCAGACCAGCGCAGACGCTCTCCAGTCCACAGCGCGCAACGCGCATCTTCCAAGGACGCTCGAGCTTGGCACGCTCTCCAGACCAGCGCGCAACGCGCATCTTCCAGACCTTCGAGCTTGGCACGCTCCTCCGTACCAGCGCTCTGACGCGCATCTTCCAGACCTTCGAGCTTGGCACGCTCCTCCGTACCGGCGCACAGACGCGCATCTTCCAGACCTTCGAGCTTGGCACGCTCCTCCGTACCAGCGCTCTGACGCGCATCTTCCAGACCTTCGAGCTTGGCACGCTCTCCAGACCTCAGCGCGCCGACGCGCATCTTCCAGACCTACGTGCTTGGCACACTCCTCCTGGCAGACGCACCCCGATGCGTCTCTCTGTTCTGACGCGCACACCAAGGTGTGGCGCGCCACTCTGTTCCTCGGCTCCGACAGTGGCTACCCGGTGGACGACATCCTCGCCACCGCCACTGTTCCAGCTCCCTGTTCCGACGCGCACACCAAGGTGTGGCGCGCACTCTGTTCCTCGGCTCCGACAGTGGCTACCCGGTGGACGACATCCTCGCCACCGCCACTGTTCCAGCTCCCTGTTCCGACGCGCACACCAAGGTGTGGCGCGCGCTCTGTTCCTCGGCTCCGACAGTGGCTACCCGGTGGACGACATCCTCGCCACCGCCACTGTTCCAGCTCCCTGTTCCGACGCGCACACCAAGGTGTGGCGCGCACTCTGTTCCTCGGCTCCGACAGCGGCTACCCGGTGGACGATGCCCTCGTCACCGCCACTGTTCCAGCACTCTGTTCCTCGGCTCCGACAGCGGCTACCCGGTGGACGATGCCCTCGTCACCGCCACTGTTCCAGCACTCTCTCCCTCGGCTCGGACAGCCAGCCGCCCCGGTGGCGATGCCTTCGTTCCCGTTGCTGTCCCCGTACCTTTACGCATGCGCCTGGGTGAGTTTTGATTGTGATGTCACTCACCCAGCGTAGTGCCCTTGCCCCCGTTCCCGCTGCTGTCCTCGTACCTTTACGCATACGCCTGGGTGAGTTTTGATTGTGATGTCACTCACTCAGCGTAGTGCCCTTGCCCCCGTTCCCGCTGCTGTTCCTGTACCTTTACGCATACGCCTGGGTGAGTTTTGATTGTGATGTCACTCTCCCAGCGTATTGCCTCTGTTAGTTAGTTTGGACATTTCATCTCCCAGCGTATTGCCTCTGTTAGTTAGTTTGGACATTTCATCTCCCAGCGTAATGCCTCTGTTTTTGGTTCTCACTTAGAATAGTATTTTTGGACTTTACATCTCCCCCTGTGTGTTTGTCACACGAAGATATTATTACTTTGTTCACTTTGTTATTTGGACTGTTCTGCACCTGCTCTGTTTTTTCCCTTTTGTGCATTAACTCTCTCCTCTGTCCTGCAGAGCGGCCCAGATGTTTTCCCACCAGTCCCCAGTTCCTCCCTGTACCCCAGCCCGCCTCCGCGGGCCCCTGTTCCCTCTGTCACCAGAACCTGGCCCTCTGTTCCCCAGAACCTGTTCCCTCTGTTCCCCAGTTCCTCCCTGTTCCCCAGCCCGCCTCCGCGGGCCTCAGTCCCCTCTGTTTCCTAGTTCCTGGTCCCAAGTTCCCCCCTTCTAGTTCCAGCTAGTTCCTTGTCCCTAGTCCTCTTTCCCTAGTTCTCCTAGTCCCTAGTCCTCTATCCCTAGTTCTCCTAGTCCCTAGTCCTCTATCCCTAGCTCTCCTAGTCCCTAGTCCTCTCTCCCTAGTTCTCCTTGTCCCTGGTTTACCTAGTCTCTAGTTCCTCTGTCCCAAGGCGTTCCCTTAACCTTCCCTTAGGCGTTCCCTTACTTTCCCATAGTGTTCCCTTTTCCTGCCCGCCTCTTAAAGGCACCTTACCTTCCCCTCTTGTGTTATTCCAGTGTTTTGTGTTTTCTCCCTTAAAGGGACAGTGCCCTTTTTCCCTGTTCACAATAAATATCTGTTTCTTGGCAAACCACCATACCTGTCTTGTGTTGTGCGATTGGGGTCGGTTACAAACCATAACAGTACGACCCCACCAAATCGACGACCCCAGCCAGCACAGACGGTGTATGTTGAGTTTGCCTTTTTTTTTCTTGTTCCCTTTAGCTCCCCTGTTAGCTTGTTAGTCTCCCCTCTAGCTCCCCTGTTAGCCCTGTTAGCTTCCCTGTTAGCCCAGTTTAGCTTCCCTGTTAGTCCTGTTTAGCTCCCTTGTTAGCCTGTTACTCCCCTGTTTAGCTTGTTAGTCTCCCCGGTTAGCTCCCCTGTTTGCTTCCCGTTTTGCCCTGTTTGACCCCCCTGTAGCTAGCCATGCCCTGGCAGCTAACCCAGTCCCTCAGCAGAGCCCCTGTCTGCTAGCTTTGCCCCGGCTGCTAGCACAGCCTCTATGTTTATGCAGCCCTTGCTGCTAGCATGGGCCCTGTAGCTAGCCATGCCCTGGCGGCTAACCCAGTTTCCCTCTGCATGGCCCCGGTCTGCTTGCTTGGCCCCGGCTGTTAGCACAGCCTCTTTGTTAATGCAGCCTTGCAGCTGGCATAGGCCCTGTAACTAGCCAGGCCCAAGCAGCTAACCCGGTCCCTCTGCATGGCCTCCACTTTTTTGTGTAGTTTATCCCACTGCTAGGACTGCCCTTTCAGCTAGCAAGGTCAGTTTTTCTCACACAGCTAGGACTGTCCTTCCAGCTAGCTTGTGCTCTCATGCTGGTCCAGCCCTGTCTGCCAGCCTAGCTCCGGCAGCTAGCGCAGCCTCTATGTTGATGTAGCAGTACAGCTAGCATAGGCCCTGTAGCTATCAGTGCCCTGGCAGCTACCCTTTCCCTCTGCTAGCCTGGCTCCGGCAGCTTGCGCAGCCTCTATGTTGATGTAGCAGTACAGCTAGCATAGGCCCTGTAGCTATCAGTGCCCTGGCAGCTACCCTTTCCCTCTGCTAGCCTGGCTCCGGCAGCTTGCGCAGCCTCTATGTTGATGTAGCAGTACAGCTAGCATAGGCCCTGTAGCTATCAGTGCCCTGGCAGCTAACCTTCCCTCTGCTAGCCCTTTCCCGGTGCTTCCATGGTTAACCCTTTGCTACCCTGCTTGCCCCTCAGTTCTCTAGACCCAGTTCCTCTAGACCAGTTCTCTAGACCAGTTCTCTAAACCAGTTCTCTAGACCAGTTCTCTAGCCCGGTTCTCTAGCCCAGTTCTCTAGACCAGTTCTCTAGACCAGTTCTCTAGACCAGTTCCTCTAGACTAGTTCTCTAGACCCAGTTCCTCTAGACCAGTTCCCCCTGTTGCCCCTCTGCTACCCTAGTTACCCCTCGGCGACCCTGTTTCTTTTGCTAGCCCCACTCTTGTGGTGGCTTCCCCTGCTGGCTTGGCCAGTACCTCTTGTTTTGCCCCCTGCCACTCTGTCTGTATTTGTTTTGGGTCGCCGGGTGGCTCCCGTTGGAGGGGGGGATACTGTGAGGTTTTGCCCGCTGCTCACTACCTTTTCTCTGTCTTCTTTAAGCCTACTGTTAGGAATTCCCTATTCTCTGTCTTCTTTAAGCCTACTGTTAGGAATTCCCTACTCACTCTTTCTAGCCCCCACCCTCTCGTTCCTTACCCTTAGTGGCCACACCTGTTTGATATTCTATTATCTCTCGCACCTGTGGTGGCAGGCTAATTAGTCCCCCTGTGGGCTTTAAATACCAGGGCGCTTCCCCTCGTTTTGGCGTGGGGTCGTGTTGTATACTTGCCGAGTCATATTCTCTAAACATCTAGACTCTTTCGGGAGATCCTCTGTCTGCCTATGCTGTTCCATTCTCCGGCGTCGAGATGTTTGCTCCAGCCTTCGCCTGCTGTCGCCGTTGCCTGAGAGTGGGACTGGTCTGCGCTCCCTAGACTTCCACGGGAGGCATCCCAGTCATCCACTTCAGACCCCCCGCGCAGCTGTCGTCCTGACGCACATCCAGACCAGCGCAGACGCTCTCCAGTCCACAGCGCGCAACGCGCATCTTCCAAGGACGCTCGAGCTTGGCACGCTCTCCAGACCAGCGCGCAACGTGCATCTTCCAGACCTTCGAGCTTGGCACGCTCCTCCGTACCAGCGCTCTGACGCGCATCTTCCAGACCTTCGAGCTTGGCACGCTCCTCCGTACCGGCGCACAGACGCGCATCTTCCAGACCTTCGAGCTTGGCACGCTCCTCCGTACCAGCGCTCTGACGCGCATCTTCCAGACCTTCGAGCTTGGCACGCTCTCCAGACCTCAGCGCGCCGACGCGCATCTTCCAGACCTTCGTGCTTGGCACACTCCTCCTGGCAGACGCACCCCGATGCGTCTCTCTGTTCTGACGCGCACACCAAGGTGTGGCGCGCCACTCTGTTCCTCGGCTCCGACAGTGGCTACCCGGTGGACGACATCCTCGCCACCGCCACTGTTCCAGCTCCCTGTTCCGACGCGCACACCAAGGTGTGGCGCGCACTCTGTTCCTCGGCTCCGACAGTGGCTACCCGGTGGACGACATCCTCGCCACCGCCACTGTTCCAGCTCCCTGTTCCGACGCGCACACCAAGGTGTGGCGCGCGCTCTGTTCCTCGGCTCCGACAGTGGCTACCCGGTGGACGACATCCTCGCCACCGCCACTGTTCCAGCTCCCTGTTCCGACGCGCACACCAAGGTGTGGCGCGCACTCTGTTCCTCGGCTCCGACAGCGGCTACCCGGTGGACGATGCCCTCGTCACCGCCACTGTTCCAGCACTCTGTTGCTCGGCTCCGACAGCGGCTACCCGGTGGACGATGCCCTCGTCACCGCCACTGTTCCAGCACTCTCTCCCTCGGCTCGGACAGCCAGCCGCCCCGGTGGCGATGCCTTCGTTCCCGTTGCTGTCCCCGTACCTTTACGCATGCGCCTGGGTGAGTTTTGATTGTGATGTCACTCACCCAGCGTAGTGCCCTTGCCCCCGTTCCCGCTGCTGTCCCCGTACCTTTACGCATACGCCTGGGTGAGTTTTGATTGTGATGTCACTCACTCAGCGTAGTGCCCTTGCCCCCGTTCCCGCTGCTGTTCCTGTACCTTTACGCATACGCCTGGGTGAGTTTTGATTGTGATGTCACTCTCCCAGCGTATTGCCTCTGTTAGTTAGTTTGGACATTTCATCTCCCAGCGTATTGCCTCTGTTAGTTAGTTTGGACATTTCATCTCCCAGCGTAATGCCTCTGTTTTTGGTTCTCACTTAGAATAGTATTTTTGGACTTTACATCTCCCCCTGTGTGTTTGTCACACGAAGATATTATTACTTTGTTCACTTTGTTATTTGGACTGTTCTGCACCTGCTCTGTTTTTTCCCTTTTGTGCATTAACTCTCTCCTCTGTCCTGCAGAGCGGCCCAGATGTTTTCCCACCAGTCCCCAGTTCCTCCCTGTACCCCAGCCCGCCTCCGCGGGCCCCTGTTCCCTCTGTCACCAGAACCTGGCCCTCTGTTCCCCAGAACTTGTTCCCTCTGTTCCCCAGTTCCTCCCTGTTCCCCAGCCCGCCTCCGCGGGCCTCAGTCCCCTCTGTTTCCTAGTTCCTGGTCCCAAGTTCCCCCCTTCTAGTTCCAGCTAGTTCCTTGTCCCTAGTCCTCTTTCCCTAGTTCTCCTAGTCCCTAGTCCTCTATCCCTAGTTCTCCTAGTCCCTAGTCCTCTATCCCTAGCTCTCCTAGTCCCTAGTCCTCTCTCCCTAGTTCTCCTTGTCCCTGGTTTACCTAGTCTCTAGTTCCTCTGTCCCAAGGCGTTCCCTTAACCTTCCCTTAGGCGTTCCCTTACTTTCCCATAGTGTTCCCTTTTCCTGCCCGCCTCTTAAAGGCACCTTACCTTCCCCTCTTGTGTTATTCCAGTGTTTTGTGTTTTCTCCCTTAAAGGGACAGTGCCCTTTTTCCCTGTTCACAATAAATATCTGTTTCTTGGCAAACCACCATACCTGTCTTGTGTTGTGCGATTGGGGTCGGTTACAAACCATAACAAAACCTGAAAAATAAGAAAAAGAAAACAGCATAACTTTTGAAGTTAACAACATATAGAGACAAATTAAAACATTTTCCCAAACAAGTTTGACCCAAGGAATTCAGTACAATTGTTATTTTTAAGATTCAAACACATCTTGATTACATTTCAGGACAGAAAAAGCAAAACATGCTGAAAAAAACATATATCTCTATTTTCCCTTTTTACTGAAATGGACGAGATTTGGACGAGATTGATTTAGGTTAATATTGGAAATAATATTGTAATAAAGATTGTCTCCATGCTGTTATGCCCTAAATATTATAGTTTTGCATAAACAATTATATAGAGACAAATAAACACATTTTACCATGCGATTTTGATCAGTGATTTATTTATTGTTAAGGTTCAAACTATATGTTTTCATATGCACTGGATATCATGGACTGGATATATTCTTTGTTGACACAACATTCAAGTATTTTTTTCTATTTGTATTTTGTACCCTAAACTACTAATCATCATCATCACTAAAACTATTGTCAAAGTCTATCTCTTCGATCTCCATCTCTTACAGGCAGGCGTTCAATGTCTACTTTGGAGTTTGCATCCAGGACTTTATCAGCACCCATAATATTCTGCCTCTCATATACTGATGATCCTCCTCTATCTACCATGTCAGCATGACCAACCTCTCTATACTGATGATCCTCCTCTACCATGTCAGCATAACCAACCTCTCTATATACTGATGATCCTCCTCTACCATGTCAGCATGGCCAACCTCTATATACTGATGATCCTCATCTACCATGTCAGCATGACCAACCTCTCCATATACTGATGATCCTCCTCTACCATGTCAGCATGACCAACCTCTCCAGATACTGATGATCCTCCTCTACCATGTCAGCATGACCAACCTCTACATACTGATGATCCTCCTCTACCATGTCAGCACGACCAACCTCTCTATATACTGATGATCCTCCTCTACCATGTCAGCATGACCAACCTCTCCATACACTGATGATCCTCCTCTACCATGCCAGTATGACCAACCTCTATATACTGATGATCCTCATCTACCATGTCAGCATGACCAACCTCTATATACTGATGATCCTCATCTACCATGTCAGCATGACCAACCTCTCCAGATACCTGGACCACGGCACTGGCACCTTGGCACTGCAAGCTAATACATGTGTCCGAACTGGCTGAGTCTCTGGACTCAGAGTACTGCAGCACTCTGCTGGGATACTATGACTTTTCTGGGTATGACTGTGCCAGCGCTTTCAAAGGAAAGAGACAGGTGAATCTGTTGAATAATCTGCAGAAGAACCCTATATCCCAGAAAGCTTTTAGTCAGCTTGGCGCATTGTTGCTGGTAACAGATGAGCTCCAACAGGAGATGGAGTCCTTCACATGCATTATGGATGGCCATGGTTGGATGAAGTCAGTTGATGCTGTGTGAGCCAAGATGCTGCAGAAAATGATGGGTGCTGATAAAGTCTTGGATGCAAACTCCAAAGTAGACATTGAACGCCTGCCTCCCCCCAAGGTCTGTCTCATCCCACATGTGAGCCAACTTCATAGTCGCCTGCTACAAAAGAGCAGAACAGCCAATATTCAAGAGGCCCAAAGCCTATGATCAAAGTATGGACTGGGAAAAACAATGGATGAGGAGGTGTTAGAACCTGTCTGGATGGTTGGACCCATCCTCTGTCCTTCTCTTGTTGCGGTACTAGCCCAGAATGTGGAGTCAGAAGAGCAAGAAGCTCTTGATAAGGAGGCAGATTACGCAAAAAATAACATGGATGAGGAGGATGGAGAGTACGAGTCTGATGAGGCGGAGGAAGAGATGGAGATCGAAGAGATAGACTTTGACAATAGTTTTAGTGATGATGATGATTAGTAGTTTAGGGTACAAAATCCAAATAGAAAAAAAGACTTCAATGTTGTGTCAACAAAGAAGATATCCAGTCCATGATATCCAGTGCATATGAAAACATATAGTTTGAACCTTAACAATAAATATATCACTGATCAAAATCGCATGGGAAAATGTGTTAATTTGTCTCTATATAATTGTTTATGCAAAACTATAATATTTAGGGCATAACAGCATGGAGACCATCTTTATTACAATATTAATTCCAATATTAACCTAAATCGATCTCATCCAATGCACTACATTTCAGTAAAAAGGGAAAATAGAGATTTCAGCGTTTTTTGCTTTTTCTGTCCTGAAATTTAATCAAGATGTGTTTTAATCTTAAAAATAACAATTGTACTGAATTCCTTGGGTCAAACTTGTTTGGGAAAATGTTTTAATTTGTCGCCATATGGTGTTAACTTCAAAAGTTATGCTGTTTTCTTTTTCTTATTTTTCAGGTTTTGGTTCAGGATAGGTGTAATAAAGGGTTAAAAATAAACCCCATGGGACATTATTCCAACCTGTTAACTGTCAGAATCTTAAAATAGACACTTCAAGGATTAATAAAAAACAGGTGGTGAAAAGAAATCCACCCTATGCAGGTGGACCTATGTTTCCATTCTAGACTATAGTGGCTGTTCTGTATAGTTTAATAGGAGCCTAATACTGCTCTTCTAATTTAAGGCTCACAATGACCTGTAACAATGAAATAGTATAGGCATATTATACATTTCATGAATAATTATGGTCCTGAGAGTGTTGTAGATATTGTATTTTGTGTCTCGGTTGCTCCTAGATGACACAATGCTAAAAGATAGTATATCATTTAGGCGAAAATCGTGTAAAAATGTGTGTTGTTGACTGTTCAAAGAGCTCCTGTGACCTCTATAATGGTCAGAAAGATTCACATCTTAGCTTGAATGAAAGATGACATAGTCCCATTTAAAATGATACCAAACACAATATTGTGAAACATTGACAGATTTGTCCTCTACGTGAGTCTAAACAGGATATGCGCCAGCATCTGAAATGCAATTTCCTGAGCGGTGGGTATACTTCATGTAAGGGATAATGTATAGCTACGAGGTCATTGTCGCAAAATAATTGACCGACACAGAGTTTAAAATACCGAGGCGCAGCGCCGAGGTGTTTTAAACGTCAGTGAAGGTAAATTATTTTGCGACAATGATCGAGTATAGCTATACATTATCCCGCTTATTACATGGCTAACTTACTAACAAATATACCTAATTCATTGTACACCATCGACAAGACGAGATCAAATGCAAACGTAGTTGTTCTGTGGCTCTGTCAGCCCAAATAAAGTGATTATTATTATCGGCAGTCGGCAGGTCTGTGGTCTGATTGCACTGATGACTGAGTGCAGCTGTGCATATGCTGAGCAGCACTGATACAGTGTTGTAGTGGGCTTGATTGCGAACAGCTGCGCACAGCGGTCATTATTGCTTGGCAGAGGTCCGTTATCGTGTGATAACGGACCTCTGACGCGCGCTATGGACCAATCACAAGCAAGCATTTCGGCGATTGTGAAAACGCCATGTAATAAGACTTGGTAATTATGATAAAGCTACCACTCTTGAACGGCTATCATACAAAAATTTCATCTACAGACATAGATCTTTGAAAAAATTCTATGTAAGTGGCACCGATATCTGGTCTGGCCCATGGACTAATATGGACAGCGCCTCAGTTCCATGTGTAGTTTCTTAGGAAACAAGCAAACGTTCCTTAGGAAGAAATGTAATGTTACCACGGTTACAGAACCCCTGGGACCCGCATATGTGGAACATGTGAAAAATGTTAGTCTTCCTAATTGAGGATCATTCTTTACTTGAAAAAAAGAGACGGTACTTCAATAATAATAATAATAATAATAATAATACACTCTAATTGTAGACAGGCATATAATGAGCCTAAAATTGGCAGGGTCAGAGGTCACAGAGGCGCTCACAGAGACCCTCCAGGTTGATGTTCCTATTTATACAACAGTTAGTTCCTTCCAACCGAGGCATTCCATGAGTGCTGATATTCAGTATAACAGCACTGGGACTTTTAACTATATGTATCACTCCGCCACACAGGTGTTCTATTACAGTAATAGCCATTCATTTCACATCAGTGCGCCCCCCCCCCCTCAAGCCCAAACAGTATAATTTCAGCTCCTATTGAGAGGGAGGGGGGAGCCATGGTAACGTGTAGAACAGGGGTCAGCAGCCTTTTTGACATGGAATGCCTGTTTGAAATATAGTTGTAACTAGTGTGCCTCAACAATATTCCATGCATCATAATTTTTTTTCTCATAATCAGGTCTTTTTAATGATAATTTTTACATTATTACATCATTATTGTTATTGTTATTATTAACAATATTATTATGATGGTTGTATCAACGCTAAATCTGAGTTGGGGGGGGGGGGGGGAATGCAATGCAGACAAACATACATACAGTGCGACCATTTCACTCACATTTGCCCATAAATTTCATAGCTCCACCCGTAACAGGCCTAATGGAGAACACCAGGAGAACACCAGGATGTGAATGGAGGGTGACCGTGAATGTGAGGTATATCGTGTAAATAAGTTTTGATTGATCGCAAGACTACACTGTACAAAAATAAATAATAATAAGTTACCAGAACTTAAAAATATTGAGTTCAGTTACTCTGCATTAAGGTTTTCAGTTTTCAATCCATAATAAGTTAACAGAAAAATAAGTACACAACCACATTATTTCAACCTAATAAAACTATGTTTATTGTCATTGTTTTAAGAACACAAGTTGACTTGGTAATACTCACATTTTGAGTAATGTGCAATGTTCAATGAAATAGAAAAATAAATAATAAAAATGTGTTGATTAATCCCACTGGTCACAATGGTGACCGTAATAATGTTTTTGTTATAAGGCTCTGCAAATGTTACTGAATGATGTAGCAATGTATTTCCAGCTAAATTGAAATAATAAACAAATAAAGGGTCTCAATTAAATATGTGGTAGTAAAAAGAACCTGTGGGAGGATTTCAACAAGATAAATGCGACAACAGTGCAAAATATTTCACTATAATATTTCATAGTAAAAAAACTAAAACATTTATTAATTAAAAAAAATAAATTTGCTGCCCCCTGTGCCTATGAAAATGCCCCTGCGTGCCTATGCAGGCACGCGTGCCTAGGGTTGCCTACCCCTGGTGTAGAAGATGACAGAAAGGCAGCCTTTGGTTGAGAAGAAAGATAATAATAATAATAATAATAATAATAATAATAATAATAATAATAATAATAATAATAATAATAATAATAATAATAATAATAATAATAATAATAATAATAATAATAATAATAATAATAATAATAATAATAATAATAATAATAATAATAATAATAATAATAATAATAATACACTTTATTTGTATAGCATCTTTCATACAGAAACTACAGCTCAAAGTGCTTCACAACAGAAAAAAGGCATAAAATCACAGTTTTTCCCATTAGGATCTAACATCCCAACAGGCCACCTTGTTTATGGTTTGATTCAGTTTTAAATAGACAATAATAAAAAGAGTAAGATAAAATAGACAGAGTAAAATAGTGCAATAGTGCAGTGCAATAAAATAGTAGAATAGAATAGACATACAATGAGCAAGTGCAGACATATAATGTATAATATACTTGTGTACAGGACTATATAATGTATAATAACAAGTGTACAGGGTGAAGGGTTGGTTTACATGTTGTCACTCAGTACGTTGCCATTGGCTGGTGAGTGGATCAAACCTAGAAGCCAGTTACATGTTTTTCCCAGCATTCAGCTGGTGGCTGGTATTTTGTGTCCTGCTTGTGTATAAATATGATGAACTAATAAATAAGTAATTTTTGAATCTCTTGTCAAAAACATACATTAAGTATTAATCGATGCGTGAGATTCTGCTGACCAACGTCTGCCAGACGAGGAAGTGAACCGTGACGCCAGAGAAAGGATTTTCTGACACCACAATACACTCTTAAAAACATGGACACTATTTTACACTCTTAAAACACAGACACTATGTTACACTCTTAAAAACATAGACACTACGATACACTCTTAAAAACACAGACACTATTTTATACTCTTCAAACACAGACACTGCAATACACTCTTAAAACACAGACATCGCAATACACTCCTAAAACACAGACACCACGCTACACTGTGTCAGGCTCCTTAGTGACTTCCCTTCGCTGTGGGGACCCTGGTCTAAATAAAACACTTTATTCTATGTTGCTGTTAACCCATGTTGTGATGTTTTTCAACACACCCATAAGGGGCAACATCTGTTATTTCAACAGATATTTCCCTTTTCTTCTTTTCTTTTTAAGAGTGTAATACAGTCTGTCTGGCTTCCCTTGAATCTGAGTCTGCTGCCTCTGTTTCCTCAGCAACCAGAAGCTGTTTCACTTCCACATCCTGTTCAGGGGGATCCTGACAGTGTTCTGCTGTACGGAGCCTTTTGCAACACACACTCCCCACCCGTAGGCTGTGGGGACATAATGAGGTGTGACAAGTACCCATAAATTATACTTAAGTGAAAATATGGGTACCGTCTCAAAACCTTACTCAAGTAAAAGTCAGAGTATCTGGCTAAAAACACACTTGAGTAAAAGTAAAAAAGTTTCTACTTTTAAATGTACTAAAAAGTAAAAGTAAACCCTTTTTTTCTGACTGTTTATTCTTCTGATAGCAGGTGTTGTAACAGAGTACAATTACTCAAGTACTTTACGCCCCTGATAATCAGGGACCATCTCCAGCCAAATGCTGCTACATTGTGCTTATGTAATACAGCAATCCCACTATGGCGGTTAACTAACATGTGTTGAAGCATTCTTTTCAATACTGAAGCTACTTACTTTAGCCTCTTAAATTAGCAGAAGAAATGCTTATTTATGTCCCCGACACAGTGGTTAAAACTCTGCCACACCGACCCTGGATACAGTTTCTGGATCTCGAAGGCCACTTCATCTGGGCCATCTTCATCTGACACATCTGACTAAATAAGCAGTAACACTTTACAAATTACAAATACAGGGGGGCGACAGTAGCTCAGGAGGTAGAGCAGTCGTCTGGTAATCCGGAAGTTCCTGCTCCTCCCGGGCAGTGTGTCGATTTGTCCTTGAGCAAGACACTTATAACCCCTAATTGCTCCTGATGAGCAGGTTGGCACCTTGCATGGTCGCCTCCACTGTGAATGTGTGAGTGAATGGGTAAAATGTGAGGAACAAATTGGAAAGCACTTTGGATAAAGACACTATATAAATGCACCATTTACCAAATGCATCTAACGTTACACACCCATATGCACAGTACACTAGGAACGGCCACATGTGCAAATATAAAATAATTGCCTTGTTGCAAATATAAAATAATTGCCTTGTGCAGAATTGTACCTTTGTATTCTGACCGTCAGCAAAGACATTTGATTGATTTGCATATATTTATGACACTCCAGTTGCTGACGCACCAGTCGTCCAGAACGGAAATGTCAAATTGATCTGGTGTGGCGTGAGATGCTGTTTAAAGGAACACAGCAACATTATGGGAAATTAATGGAAGTGGATACGGTCTCAGTCTAGCCTATAGCTTAAATCTCTGCAAGAGATGTTTTTGGCCAACAGCTTAGACTAGCTGGTCCATATCCGCTTCCATTCATTTGTGCTAAGCTAGCTTGCAGCCAGATAGCTTTCTACTGAATGCACAGAGAGGAAATTGGTATCTATGTTCTTGTCTGACTCTGGAGAAGATGGTAAGCGCATTTCTCATAATGTTGGTGTGTTCCTTTAACCCTCTGATGTCTGGGTTATTTTGTGATTGTGACCCCCCCCCCCCTCCCCCCCCTGATTCTGGGCCCTTTATGTGGATTTTCTTACATACAATTTACGTACAATTTCATACCCTCAAAATAAGGCATCACTTGTACAAATCAGGCAGATACTTTTCAATCTATGTCTTATGAAACATGCTGATAACACACTATTTATTCCTAGTTTTATTCCAAGCCCACAAAGAAACCAATATGAGAGAGAAACCAAAAGAGATCAATATGCAAATCGTTACAATATCCTAGGCTGTGATTGGTCAATGGAGTGTCTGTAGACAATGGACCTATTTCAAACCTCACCCTTTTTTCTTAATCCTCCAATCACAACGGCTGCTTCCCTCCACCAATCGTTCTAAGGAAAGCAACAGTTGCGATTGGAGGATCAAGAAAAGTGTCTTGAGATGTTACACAGGATGGTACAGTACACAGATGACTAGATGCACAAACACGTGCACACATGTATTCAAACCCATACACATGCATCTACTGTGATGTTTGTGCATGCACATACACACATACACAGACACATAGGCACACACAAATAAACATACTGTAAAATAATAATAACAATAACCTTTTTTGTATAGCACTTTTCATACAGAAATTGCTGTTCAAAGTGCTTCACAGCACTAAGAATAAAAGACATGCAGGCATAAGCGAGCATAAAAAAGATAGAGAGGTAGCAAGGTGTTACAATGGGAACGTTTAGATGGCATGACGGTGGTAGAGGTGTGTAGAACCCAAATGCAGACTTAGACACGAAGAGAGGCAGTGGAGGGTGAGAGAGACGAGGCACGAGTCAACGTTGTAAATAACAAGCTTTACTTGAACGTAGCAAACAAGGAACGTTACAAGGCTGGGCAATAAACAAAAGCGAACTTCATACACGAAAACAAACATCAGCAATGCTGGAAAACTTGGGCAAGCAATACATGAACGGACTCACAGGGAAATACAGGAGGCTTCACGGGAGGTACACAAGGTATACAGCACACGGGGTGAACAGAACAAGGGTAACATGAGTAATGACCCAGCAAGGAAGGCTGGGCAGACAACACTAATATACACAGACTAATTAGAGACAAGAGGGTGATTGGTAAACTAGACACAGCTGGGTAGGAACAAACTAAACAGAAAACATAACTGGTTAATATACTAAAACATGACGAGACCAAACAGCACAAAGCTACAGACACAAGGGAGACAAAACTAGACTAGACAATGGGGCACAGCACAAACAGCAGATGAACAAACAACAGATTGGTGATGACTTAATAAATACAAGACAACAAAGATGAACCAACTGAACTAGGCCACCTGGTGGTTGTAAGACATAGTTCAGGAGTGGGGAATGTCCATGGACAGATGGGAGTTGTGAAGCAGGACCGGGGGGAATGTTACAGTACCCCCCCTCTCAATGGACGGCTACCGGACGGCCAACCAGGCCACCCGGGAACGGGCAGGGTGGGAAGGTAGGATGCAGCACCGGAGAAGAGGGGCTGGGGAGGGGGGGTCGAGGAGCGAGGGAGATTGGAGCAGGGGGGGGGTGGAGCTGATAACCCAGGGGTAGGACCGGACCTGGGACTGGGATCTCCTCGGCAGCGGGACCCCGCGTAGGACCCCGAACTGGAGGCTCCTCAGCGGCAGGGCCCGGCGTAGGACCGCGGTCCTGGGGCTCCTCGGCGGCGGGACCCGTCATAGGACCCCGGATTGGAGGCTCCTCGGTGGCAGGACCCGGCATAGGACCCCGGGCTGGAGGCTCCTCGACGTGGTTTGGTATCCTGGTCGTTGTAAACAGCGACTCCTACAGATCGGTCAGGCCGCCTGCACAGCAAGGGAAGGAGCTGGTGAAGGTAGTGTGACCCTCCCACGCGTTACACTTCACCAATGAGAGTCCGCGCTGTCAGGTGAAAAGAGGCTGCTGGCTGTCTCCTATGTATCGGAGGAAGCATGTGATAGACTTCAGGGCTCCCTAGACCGGCAAGTAGGGGGCAAATGTGCGCAATGGCCAGGAAGGGGAGGGGGGGAATTGGCATAACGACTAAATTGGGATGGGAGGAAAATACAGAAAAATAGGAGGAGAAAAAGTGGATAAAAAAAAGGAGTGGGGAATGTCCATGGACAGATGGGAGTTGTGAAGCACGACCGGGGGGAACGTTACAGCAAGGTAAGGTAAATCACAGTTTTTCACATTAGGATCTAGCATCCCAATAGGCCTCTCTGTTTACGGTTTCATTCAGTAATAAAAAAATATAAAATAGAATAGACAGAGTAAATAAAGTGCGGTTTGATTCAGTTTAAAAATAGGCAAAAACTTATAAAATAGAACGGACAGTAAAAAGTGTGATAAAATAGTTAAATAAAAATATAACAACACAAGTTCTAACATACAACAGAGCAGTGCATAGCTTTTAACACTTTGAGTTTATTTACAAAGTACAGTTCTAAATTACCTTATAGAACAACAGAGCAGTGCGTCGCTCACAACTTAACAGAGCAGTGCATCGCTCTCAACTTTGAGTTATAGCTATTGTGCAGACAAACAATAATAATGATAATAATAAACGTTATTTGTATAGCACATTTCATACAAGAATTGCAGCCCAAAGTGCTTCACAGCAGTGATGCAGACACAAAATAGGCATAGGCATAACATTTGCATAATTATAGACATGCATAACATAAGCAGAGAATTTATATGAAAACCTCCTGGAAAAGTAATAGATTTCCGTCATAAAAAAAAAAAAGATTATAATAGATTTCTTATTGGTTATGATTAGGGATGCTCGATATTGGCTTTTTTACCGATACCGATATACTGATATTGTCCAACTCATAATTTCCGATACCGATATCAACCGATACCGATATATGCAGGGTTTCCCCCCCCAAAAAATGGAATAATTTCAGGTAATTAACATTACATATCTCTTGTTGTGGAATTAACACAACATTATGCATACTTTTGACAATAAATAAAATCAGAATTTGTTCTTACTTGCTTGCCTGGGTAAATAAAGGTTATAAGTGAAAAAAGTAGTAGAACGCGCTCACCTCACTAGACTTGACACTGGGTGCTGTAACCTCTGATATCATACATAAAAAATAGGGAAACAATGTCCAGGCACGCACTCCAGGTTTTTCCAAATGTATTGGCAGCCTGTAATCATGACGTTTCGGTGTGAACACACCTTCTTCAGAATGGCTTGCAAGCCAGGTGTAGAAGGTGTGTTCACACCGAAACGTCATGATTACAGGCTGCCAATAAATTTGGAAAAACCTGGAGTGCGTGCCTGGACATTGTTTCCCTATTTTTTATAAATAAAGGTTATAGAAATATAAAAAATAATTAAATAAAAAAAAAATATATTTTTTTTAAACCGATACCGATATTTTACGATATCACATTTTAATGCCGATATCGGCCGATAATATCGGTAGGCCGATAATATCGGACATCCCTAGTTATGATAGATGGATGAATCTGTTTTTCAGCGTCCTTTTGATTTATAAATTAACTTTAGCTATGTTTCTAATGTGGAAAGATTATGTTTTGGTCACCTTGTTGATGTGTGATTTAGAGCTTAGATCTGAGTCTATACCAAGACTTGGAACTTCAAGCACACACAAATAGACACATACTGTATTATTGGTGCAAACAAACAAGTGCACACATACAAACACACACATATTGTGTGTATATGGTACACAAAAAAACACACACATATCGTACACACTACCTAGATACATTTTCAGGCCTGAACACAAGCGGATGCAGGGGTGTAAAGTACTTGAGTAATTGTACTTCATTATACCTAATTATAATACTTAGGTACTGTTTTGGGGGATTTGTACTTTACTCAAGTATTATTAGGTTTGTATACTTGTACTTTTACTCAATTCCATTTCAGAGAAAAAAAACATACTTTTTACTCCTTACATAAAATGCAGACCTACAAAGTACAAATCTCGCAGGTCTAACTATTTTAATTAGTAGATTTGTTTCTCTGGCCGAACTAACGTTAATGTTATTAATCCTGTTATTAATCCCTCTTTATTTAAAAACAGCCAATCAAATCCCCATCGATGGAAAATTAACCCGGCAACCGGTCTTATTTGACATGCCCTGAGTTGAACCCCGGTCTCCCGCGCCGCGGGCAACATCGCAGACCACTATACCAAGAGGTGAATTCACTTGTTGGTAGTGTGTCTGTATGCCTTTTAACACTTTCATTGCCAGCCGTGTTTTCCTTTTTACCCCTTTGAATGCCGCCACCCACTTCAATGATAGCGCTCTCATATTTGTGAACACATAATCTATGTCTTAAATTATGGCTATGTGCATAGGCGGCGGGTGAGCTGGACATTAGGGTAGGCTATAGATGGGATGGGACTCGCGCGGAGCCTGCAAAAAAAATTCCTTTTTCTTTTTTGCTTGCACGCAAACGGTGCACGCAAACGGTGCTGTCCAGGTTCTGATTTCATACAATACACCCACTAGGCTACTACAGCGAGCTCATTTCATATAGTGCAAATTAATTGTTCAAATAAAGGCATCCAATATGATTAACTACCTCGCTACAAAGGATCGGCGGGCGGAGATTCAGAACGCAGCAAACCGAACGCGGAAGTAAAACTGCGTTGGGGAAAATATACACACTGCGGGATCAGGATGATCATGTGATTGGCTACATTATTTAACCTGAGCCTATGCGTGATTGGTTACTGCTTGTACCTGGAATGTTAAACGCTGCCACCGATTGAATGCTGATGTGCAGTCAGCAACAATGCATGCGTGCAAGGCCAGGAGAGCTGAAATGTGTTCCTCTGAGTAATCTTCAGCCAGCTGGTTGATGTTGATCAGTCTATCTCCCAAGAGGATGTTGACAGTTGATCACTTGGCATAATACAGGAGGATGAAGAAAATGTCAGAGTATTTTGCTCTGACTCTGACTGTTGTGATGTGAGGCCTTTTGGTTTGGATATACTGCATGTAAATGATTACCCTCACACCCGTTTCTTAATGTTTTGAACAGATCTCAGGTAGAAGCTCTTTAGACATCACTCCAGCATTGCATGCTTGACCAGCCTCTACAAAAATAACAGGCCTTCGGAGGATGTCTTTCATCATATCATCAGAGCTCCAGTGATCCAGAAGTAAATGAATGAGGGCCTTCTTGTTTTCATCATTTGTGAGAAAACCATTCCAATCAGTGGGCCGATGAACATTTAGCCCCTTCACCATAAAACGTTCACCACAACCTCTGCGATCCCTCTCAGCTGATTTTGGTGAATGAAGACGGTCAAGGTCAGTGTCTTCTGATAGTTTCAGCTGCATCCGGTAGACTTTTGAAGGTGCGCTCTGATATATTCTTCATTGTTCGTGGCACATCACGCATGTAGAATGAGGAGTTTCCATCTTGAATGAGAGCACATTGGCTTGGGGAAGGAAGTTCGGCATTCTCAGCATCTTTGATCATGTAGTTAATTTCGTTTGCTTTGTTGGTTTTTGCGGAAAAAAACTATCGATTGTTGAGATGGAGTATGGCGTCAGAGTCAAGGGATAGGTCATTAGGTCAGAGATCTTATTTGTGACTTGAGTTGTTGTGATTTGACAAAGATCTGAAAGATGAACCCACTCGTGGCCTTGTACTGGATCACTTTCTGGTTTGATGCCACAAGCTTCCTTTTAGGTGTGGTAGATGACATTGTCTTGAATCTGTTCCTCTTGGTAGGTTCAAAGAAAAGGACTTTTTTTGTCTGAAGTCGATCACAGATGAACTTCTCTTTTTGAGTTTTGCCATTTTTCAGGGCATTCAGCACATCATTGCGCACCTCTTCTGGCATAGCTGCTCCTGAAGTCAAACTTGTCAAGGGCTGAGAAGTATCAAGCTGAAATGGGTTGATAAAACTCTGTTTGCTGGACTTGCTTCTCAGACAGAGTGATTTCACGTGTTCTTAGATCTCGTTGCTGCTTCTCTGTATGTTCATCGCTTGTCATTTTCCACATCTCTTCTACATACTCTCCTTTGGCATGGGCAGTCAGGATATGACGTTGGCTGGCTTCATAGTTACTGGTGATTCCACAGATCCCTGCAGAATATGTTCCAGACCCTGAGTTTGACTTGAGCCATTTCATAGCAGTCTCTTCTATTGTTTTGTCAGTGTGCAAGCGGTTGGCTGGGATATGTGATCTGGATACATTGATTGCTCCAGCACGCAAACGTTTCTCAGATCCTGGATGTGTTTCCTCAATGTGTTCAAGATAGCATCCCAAATATGTGAGGAATCTAGCATAGTTCTGCTGGTCTGAGCAGAAGAAAGGGTATGGCATGTTGTTTAGGGTGGCTTTGTATCCTTCATAGTCATTCATTTTGATTGCCTCATTGACAGGACGAGCCAGGTGCAGTCCATGTATTCCATCCAAAATTGTCCAGTTTCTCCCAGCTTCCCATTTCTCACGGCTTCTCTGAATGCATGATATTCTGCCATGTGGTGAGATACATCTTCTGATGAGAGCACTTCGGCAAGAGTAGATTGATTCAGAGTGAGATTTTCCAAAAATGCAGTCCATTCTGCAGAGAGTGGTTCATGAGTTTCCAGATACTTGTCATAGAGGAGTCTCTCTAGAGCTTCCAGCATGGATTTGTGTGTGTTCATCGCTCTGTCCCAGTTATTATGTGCTTGTGTGTGGAGAGATAAGTGTTCAGTGTTCTGATGGCCTGGGGGAAGAAGCTGAGTCTGAGTCTCTCTGTTCTTGCTGCGTGTATGCAGAGGCGGTTGCCTGACTGCAGCAGCTTGAACAGGCGTATGTGCCAATATACATTCATTTAGATCCAATGTTTCACATTTCATTGACATCTAACCTCAGACACGGACTAATATCCCAGACTGGTGGCGGTGGCTGATTCTTCTTTGAAGCACTCTGGCAAATTATCCAGGCATCTTGTCGTCTATTTGACACCTTGACCAGGCATGTGCACACATAGAGGCCAAGGGGTGCTTGAGCACATGCCTTTTTGAGCCTCATCAAAAAAGTGCCCTTTTTGAATTATTATTATTATTTTTTTTTACCGTTACGCATATAGACTGCCCTTACAACTGAAAAATGTCAGGATAGAATCAAAATATTAGGTAAAGAGAGAGAGATGCCCCATATTCCATAGCAGTTTGCACGGCCTCCTCACCGTGCCTCTCCGCAGACCTATATTTTATGCAGCGTGGGTGGTGATGATGATGATGATAGAAACCGCTGTGGCGCATACAGTTGAATGCTGGTATTACACTCATTGAGGGACACGAAGAAGTCAAGTCCGATGGGATTTGGGAATCTCACATACAAATCGGGATTGGAATAAAAAATGCATTTATATTAAACAATACAGAATATACAGCACTTCTTGGGGTCTGTAGGGTAAGCACTTATTCCCTCCCCCCTGAACATATATGGAGATGTATAGGCCTTTTAAGTCAGTGATAAAAGTGTCTTTCAAGGATAAGTGAGCTCCTGCACTGATTATTATAGTTCAATATTCAATATTTGATCACCAAAACCCCCCAAAAAACATAAAAAGGGGGACCCCCGCCCGAAAAGGGCCCTTAAAAATCGTGCTTGCGCGCTACGCTCGCTCGGTTAATATATACACACAAGTGTAGTGCCCTTTTCAGTCTTTGAGCACCTGCCCCTCTAAAGTCCTGTGCACGTCCCTGACCTTGACTATACAGTAGCATTGCAAGCATCAGAAAGTCAGTATATTCATTACAACAGCAAAATATTGTACACACACACACACACACACCATAAATATCCCACTTCTGCTCTCACTAGTCTCCCACTAGCTAGCTACATTGGGCTGGCAGCTAACAATCTACAAGCTAACTAGCTAATGTTATCACTGTAGAAGTTGAGTTGCTAATAATTATAATTTATTTTCTTAATAATTATAATTCCATAATTTCTCTCCCACTTCTACTCTCACTAGCTAGCTACATGTGGTTGGCTATATTAGCTAACAATCTAAAAGCTAACTTAATGTTATCACTCTAGAATTAGAGTTGCCACCTTTCATGTAAAAAAGATATTGGACACTCAATCTCTTCCCACAGCCAGAATAATAGATCAACTTACCCAAAATTGTCTTTGCTGAATAACTTCAAGTGGGATGTGACATGAAACAGGGTTAGGGTTTTGGTTGGTTGGTGTGTGTAACCCGGTCAGCACTGCTTTATGTTGCACTGTGATACCCCGGTCCACCAGGGGGTGTAACATTGTTCACTTTTCATGTAATTAACTTCAGATAGTATAGCATTACATTACTTCTCAAGTCAAGTCTCAACTCTTGTTTAATATATTTTTTAGATATAAAAAACAAGGGAGAAAAAAAAGAGAAGAAATAAGGGTAATGCTTGAATGTTCTATTTTCTCGATTTGAGGTACAATGGAGAACTTTGGTCATAGCACGTGTACTATTCTAGATAGAAAGGTCATCTTGGACTTAAATTGAAGCTTATAAATGTGGGCAGTTTTTATATCCATGTGAGGCAGCAACATGTATAATGCAATACTTGAAAATTATCACTTTTGATGACAATTTGTCAGGTGGATAGAATTTGTTTTGTCTTTTGGGGTATTCTGAGGGTGATATTTGACAATAGAAAGGTAGTAAGGCCAAGAGTATTATTCTGATACTTTCCCCCTATGTGTCAGGATACACCATGCAAAGTTTCAGACTTATTTGACCATTTATGCAGTTGCAGTACCCTCATATTTGCAATTACATAATTTCGCCAGAAGCTTTTCCCAAACTTACGCTAGAGAAGTGGGCTGAAAAATCGATTCTCTCATTTCCTGATCGCACACACACACACACACACACACACACACATACACACATATGGGACACGTTTCGATATATAGGTGAAAACAGCTCTGATTATCCCAAGACTGGTCAAATAGATTCCTTACCTCAGATCAGATGTTATTCCAATTCCTGATCGCCATTCCAAATATCGATCGCATTTATTGATCCAACGCTGCGTACTGGAAATATGTATTCCACGCTCTTCTGATGAGTCCGATGGGCTCAGATTACTTGCCTGAGAAGTAAAATGTGGATTCCGGATTTTTTTCTTTTCTCATCAGTTTTCAGTCCATTCCAAAAGGGAGACGATAGGGGGCGGTATTTTCCCAATGGAGCTCAGAGTGAGTTTGCAGCACTGACGTGATACTAGAATGATGAAATATGAATTAAAATCGCTAATAAAAAAAACGCTATATGGCGTCGTTGGCAATAAACGGTCGGCATGAACAAACGACATATAGCGTCGTTGGCAATGAAAGTGTTAAGGGGGAGTGAGTTTTACTTGCAGTACCGCTACGTGCCACAGTCACTTCACAACACTTGAAGTCCATCGTGACTGTGGATATACTCGTGGTACCTCCGTTACACCCGCCATACCCATGCTGATTGGTCCTTGTGCAAGACTAGAAAGCTGGGATCTTTGATTAAACACCTGCGATGAGAAGAATAGACAGTGGTGGAAGAAGTACACAAAATACCCAGATCAAATAGTACTCTGATAAAAGTAAAAGTCCTCCATTCAAATTATACTTAAGTAAAAGTAGAGAAGTATTTGCTATTGAATGTACTTAAGTATCTAAAGTAAAAGTATGCATTCTACATGACTTTGTATATTCCAGTACTTGGGAGCATTCAAACCTCAATCCATTGACCTCTATAGATTATGTTAAAGTGGTTTCTATGCTAAATCTTTTTTTCTTCAAAGTAATTAGTAATTGATGGGTTCAGATAAATGTAGTGTGTAAAAAGTACAATATTTCCTTTGAAATGTTGTGGAGTAAAGTTCCCTAAAATGAAAATACTCACGTAAAGTACAAGTAGCTAGGAATTTTAGTTAAGTCTACAGTACTTGAGTAAGAATACTGTATATCATAAGCATATTACAGCATAAATAAAAGTGAAAGTGCCACAGTTAAGTTGTTTTGCAACAGATTACTTTTGTTAAGATAAGACGCAACATCCGTCCTTTCACATTTCCTTTCAACATAAAAAAAAACCTGATGCAATATTTCAGTATGTTTCATTATTGCGCAACACAGAGTGTCTCAATAGTAGCTCAAATCCAAAAGTGCTAGTGTTGTAACCTGGATATTGCCAATAATCAGAGGAAATATTTGGACATGCTGAGCGATAAGGCAGCTACCTCGCACTGTGTGTATATTGTTTTTATGTATTAATGAGTAAAAGGGGAATGCCACTGAATTTCTATTTTGATAATAAATGAACCAGTGCTGTAAAGTATAGGGAATTGCACTGTGCGTTGCAGTGTTTGCAGGGCTATATCTATATTCTATATTATAGCTATGGAGACAATACTATGGCTCATTTGACATTAACAATACATCGTTCAACATGTGAAAAAGAATACATTTTTTCATTTGCGTGTTATGGCTATGGAGCAATATGTGAATTTAGCTAAAAGCGTTGGCGTTGCTCGCCTGTACACACTACTATTTCCAATTCAAAGGTATATAATAGGTATTATGTTTCATCATGAATGCATGAAAGGGGGGGGGGATCGTTTTTTTTATGCTTTGATCGCCAGTAACGGCATTCGTTTTGAATACTACATACGTTGATCGGCCGGATCGATATGAAATCATTGTAGGATCAAGGTGGAATTGATGTCATATAGTCCTTACCTTTACTAGGAGGTATCCCAAAAAGAATATTCCAATTGTCTGATCGCGATTTCCAGTATTGGTGTCCATTGGGTCCCCAACATAATCCGGCACAACATATGCATCGAGGGGCAGTGGACGTGTTTCAATGTGATCGGGTGAACCTCTAGACTTGCCCGACCAAAATACTGCGCCCAGAGGGAAATAGATGTAACACCCAGTGTGAAAAAAGGTTTCAAAGAGTGGGCGATACTGCCATCTAGCAGGATGCGGCCGGTATTGCGCTTTTGGGATTTCAGAATGATTTCCTATGGTAACACAGAGGTCCGTGAACATATAATGAAAAAAAAATCGACTAAAATAAAAAACGAACAAAACCCGAGAAATCTCGGGTCTGGCAGTCAATGTGTTAAGAGATCTAGCTTCCCTAATGTCCATACTGTAGGTAGTGTGTTCCATAACTTTGGTGCATAGTTTGCAAAGGCAGCATCCCTGATTCTCTTTAGGCTATGGTTTGGACCTTCAAAAGACCAGTAGTAGATGCTCGCAATGTTTTATAAGGCACATGGTTGACTAGATAATTTGCAATGTACAGTAGCTTGGTCCTGTTCCATTTAGTGCTTTGTATATAAGGAGGAGGACCTTGAAATCAATTCTAAATGTTACAGGAAGCCAGTGTAGGTTAGCTAATACTGGACTGATGTGGTCTCTCCTCTTGGTTCTAGTTAATAGCCTAGATGCCGAGTTTTGAACGAGTTGGAGTCGTTCTGTGTTTTTTTTTGGGAGGCCGGTGAGGAGTGCATTACAGTAGTTAAGTCGGCTTGAGATAAAGGCATGGATCCGGCGGCTGAGTGGCGCAGTGGGCAAGGCGCTCGCCACTAATGCAGGAGACGCTGGTATCGAGCCCAGCTCTCGGCGTTGCTACCGTCGTCATACTAACACAATTGGCAGTGTTAGAGGGTGGGAAAGCCGGTGGGTGGGGATTGGACGTTGTGGAGAGCGACTCCTACAGGTCGGTTGGGTGACGCCGGTGCGGCGGAAACAGGAAGTAGCGGGGGCAGCGTGAGCCTCCCACGCGTTACTCCTCGCCACTGAGAGTTTGAGCTGCTGCGGTGAAAAGATGCGACAGGCTGCCTCCTCGTGTACCGGAGGGGACACGTGATGCAAGGCTTCTATCCTCACTACAGCCGACCAGTGGGAGGCATAGTCTAGCAACGTTCAAGACAGGGGAGGGAAGAATTGGATAATACGAAATTGGGATGGGAGAAAAATTGAAAAATAAGGAGAAAAAGTGGATAAAAAAAAATAAGATAAAGGCATGGATCAGTTTTTCAGCGTCTTTTTGATTTAGAAATGGCCGTACCTTAGCTATGTTTATAAGGTGGGAAAATTATGTTTTTGTCGCTTTGTTGATGTGTGATTTAAGCTTAGGTCTGAGTCTATTATAACACCAAGACTTGTAACTTCAGGTTTGATCCAAGGAGTAAGTTGCCCCATATTCCTCAGTAATATTTCTCTTTTTGTTATAGGACCGTAGGATTTCAGAAAGCATACCCCAGGTCACCTCAATACACTTTAATTGGACTTAATGGATATTTTTACGTACAGTGGACTCTCCGTCAGAATAGTCTATTCAAGTGCAGTAGTTTTCCAGCCAACTGTATGTTTTGTACAGTTGTGATTTAATATGTAGAGTCAAATACAGCAGTTAAATGTGTGTGTGTGTGTGTGTGTGTGTGTGTGTGTGTGTGTGTGTGTGTGTGTGTGTGTGTGTGTGTGTGTGTGTGTGTGTGTGTGTGTGTGTGTGTGTGTGTGTGTGTGTGTGTGTGTAGGTGTGTGTGTGTGTGTGTGTGTGTGTGTGTGTGTGTATGCGTGTGTGTGGGGTGTGTGTCTAAATGGTAAATGGTGCATTTATATAGCGCTTTTAACCAAAATGCTTTACAATTTGTTCCTCACATTCACCCATTCACTCACACATTCACACACCGACGGCGACCATGCAAGGTGCCAACCTGCTCATCGGGAGCAGTTAGGGATTAAGTGTCTTGCTCGAACCGGGAACCTCCGGATTACCAGGCGACTGCTCTACCTCCCGATCCACTGTCATATGACACTGGTGTGTATGTCACTGAATTTTTGTCTCATATTCTGAATGACTACTATGTGTAAGGTAATGTGCTGCACATTGCTATTAGGACATAATGCCAGATGCTCCATCTTTTGTTATAATGTACAAACACTCTTGTGTTTCAACTAATACGTTTGAACTGTGTAAAAACTGAATATGATGTATTTTGAATGTCACAGCTAAGATGCCAGATGAGGACTGTAGAGAAGTCACCATTTTAGAAGTAGAATGCACTTTTTATTAGAGTCTGGAAGAGGCAATTCTTACCAAGGCTTTAAAGTACCAACTGCTCAAGGATGCTGTTGCACAGCTTGGGAACAAATGTAAATAGCTGGTGTTTATATTTGGAAGCCTAGGTCCACAGATTAATTGTGAAAGCTCAGCTGCAAATGGCAGGAATGTCAGAGCTAAAATCCAAGCCACTGGCAAAATTCTGGTCTATAGGGAGGTGTAGTGGTTACGTCATTGTTGTTTCCGGCCACCTCGCTTGAAATTGCAATGCATTTCCCCATTGCCCATTTCTAAATCATCTCGTTTAAAACAAATAAAGCATGAACATTGGCATGGTGTACCTTTCTGTGTGTATTCATCCCCAATCTATAGCTCAACGTGAAACAATTCGCAATTAATCGTAAAATAATTACGTATACATTTTATTTCAACCAAAAATGCAATAATGTTAGTGATAGAAGGGAACTCATTTTGTGCAAAAATGGAAAGCTTGCCAATGTTCATGAGGCAGAATTGTTACATTAGCCGATAATATATTTTCCCAATGATAAATCCCTAAACGGGTGGACCTCACGGGAAAACTAAAGTCAGACTACACCTCCCTATTGCGAAATAATCCAGGTGCAGTGGTTCCAATGAACAGGTCCACAATACTGCTACGACTCTGTCACCAAGCCACCTCAATCACAGAGGAGTAACCTGGGTGTGTGAACATGGGTGGATGTAGGTAAATATAAACCAAAAGAAGAGGCAATTGAGTAGCTACGTATAAAATGTATTTATAGACCACCTTTTAATACAGTTGAGCAACACAGCTCTTCATACATTCTGAGATCAAACGAAAGATATTGTTTAATCAAAGAGCAAACCATCCGATAACAAATACGCAGTTTGTCCGATAACAAATGCACACTTAGTCCGATAACCAATACACACTGTGTCTGATAACCAATGCACACTGTGTCTGATAACCAATGCACACTTTGTACGATGACAAAAACACAAGAGCTAACAGCCTAGGACAAATAAAAAAACGCCTGTGAAGAGAATGTACTGTACATCAAACACAGCCGCTCTCATTGACCTAGATCAATACGTCATGACCTAGATCAATACATCGTTTCCACCCACGTGATAAAAATGTATGTTCAATTTGAGGAAACCTGGTAATCTAAGAAATCCAACGTTAAGTGGCTCGCTAGGTGTTAGATTCCGATCAATCAGCCAGTATCACCTCTTCATCTGTCTGGCTTGTGTTATCACCTCTCCATCCGCTGACTCTACGTTGTGTTTATTTCTTTGACGTCTTCTCATACTGGCTGTACAATCTTTGTCATTCCCCTTTAATGCCACTCCGTAACCAAAAGTATTCGACACTGGACAGCGTAGTACCTTTCTTGAAAAACGTTGTTTATTACATAAACAAAAGCCTCAGATCAGATGTTATCAGATTGTATTGTCCTTGCTATCGTCTCTTCTGCTGTTCAGTCCAATAGTGGCTAAGGCCTTGTCGTTAGCCAAAACCCTTCTCCCGTTAGCCGAAGCTAATGATGATGTGTCATCTCCCCTCCCCCACCCCTGGCCAGGGTGAGAGGGATGAGAGTCTCTGATGGTTCTTCTCTCCTGTGGGATTCGTTTCTTAGCAATCTAGCAATTCTTGATCTTCGTCATAGCAATGACGGGCCCGCCCCTTTCCTCGTTACTATGTGACACGGCCATCTTTGACCACAGCTATTTGACCCAGATCACTATAGCAACGGCACTGTTGACATCATCCCCCCTCTGTGATTACCCTGCTATGTGGCACCAGCGCTGCTGTGAACACTTGACCTTGATGCCTATGTGGTGTCAGTCTGAGAGCACCGGAAACAGGCCTACGTTTCCTCTCGGTGTGGTGGTTGGTTGGAGCGAGTGTGACTTCTCCCTTCATTTAGATGCATCGTGTTCAGCGGTAGAGATATACTAGAGGTTTACAATAAAAACATACCAGCTGTTCCGGTGAATTATTGAGACATTGGCAGGAGAAGTGTCACAACTGCCCCAGGTCTCCCCTAATACTACTACTACTACTACTACTACTATCACTACTACGACTACTACTACTACTACTACAACTACAGCTACTACTACTACTACTACTACTACTACTACTACTACTACTACTACTACTACTACTACTACTACTACTACTACTACTATGTCTACTACTACTACTACTACTACTACTACTACTGCTACTACTACTACTACTACTACAACTACTACTACTACTACTACTACTACTACTACTACGGCTACGTCTACTACTACTACTACTACTACTAACTACTACTACTACTACTACTACTACTACTACTACTACTACTACTACTACTACTACTACTACTACTACTACTATGACTAGGACTAGGACTACTACTACTATGACTACTACTACTGCTACTACTACTACTACTACTACTACTACTACTACTACTACTACTACTACTACTACTACTACTACTACTACTACTACTACTACTACAACTACTACTACAACTACTAACTACTACTACTCTGCTTTGACTATTCAATATTTCCACTGTACAGTATGTGGAGATCACAAGATAAAGCTGCAGGCAGAAGCTGCATGAGTGGCTGTAGTCGTCAGCCTCTTTTCACTGCCAACACAAACAGGGAAACAGCATCATGCGGGATGGTGAAAGGTGATGAGAGAGCTATTCATTCCAGCTCATATTTGTCTCAGCCGGACACACCTCTCTCTTGTGATTAAAATACTTACCCGGACTTTTTTTTCTTTTTCTTTTGGGGCTATTTTTAATGACAAAACACACGTCACAATAGAATAGACTTAGACATTTTTGGGGGGGAATTCCTTTTCACGTCACTGTACTCATCAGACCCTGTGGGGGACCCTGATGTAAACAAGACAAACATCTTTCTCTGGTCTGCATCCCCTTAATAATTGTGTGTATTGAGCCGTACTGTATTCTATACCCATTCTGCAATCTGTTAAATAAAGTATTCATTCATTCATTCAGACAACAGTACATACGTACAACAATGGCATGCAGTAACAACTAACAACACACAATGACAGACCGTGATGGCGGTCAACAAGGCCTGTTGTTTAAGGTGGATATTTAATTTAATTACATTTTTTATTCAACCTTTATTTCAACTTGTGAGACGCTGAGGTTACCCTCATTTACAGCGACGACAAGCTTACAAAACAAGACACAGTTTATCAGCAATTTCATACAGGCACGACAAATAAGGATAAACAATAAAACAAAAACAGTTACAAGTCAACACACTGTGGTCGGAGATCCTAGTTTTAAATGCAGCAAAAGAAGACAGAACCTTCAGCTTCAGAGTCAGTTGGAGCCTGGAGGACATTCCAGGTGTTTTTTCCTAGTTCAGATCAAACTGGAGGAACCCCAAGAACCAGCCAGTCATTTGAACGTGTAGAGTAGGTTTCAAGATGCTATTCCATTCCTTAGTGTACAGTATGCCATGGTGTATGTTTGTTCATTGGTGTGACAGTGTCTGGCAACATACTGTTTGTGTTTTATTTATTTATTTATTTTAAATGTATTTGTGTGTTTGTGATTTGTATTGATGTGTGTTTGTGAAACCATAAAAACTGAAAATAAAATATTATAAGATGCTATTCTAACGTAAGAAGGAAGTTTACCTATAAGGGCTTAAAAAATAAACAAATACCAATGATAGTTACGGCTTTCAACCAGAGAAGACCATCCAAAATTTTCATAAAGGACACAGTGGTGGGTATCATATCTGTCACCAGTAATAAATCTGAGGGCAGAATGATGAACAGAGTCCAAAGGTTTAAGAGTTGAAGCTGCAGCATGTCTATAAACCACATCACCAGAGTCCAAAATTGATAAGAAAACAGCTTGAACGATCCTCTTTCTACTAATCACAGGAAAGCTGGATCTCTTTCTGTACAGGAAGCCAATTTCCGGTCACAGCTTGGAAGCAAGAATATCCACACAATGACTGCAGGGAACAGGCTTTTTCCAAAACCAGTCCTTCTGTACCCCTGTGTTCTACACCTGCAGGTAGTAGGGTGAGGTAGTGATTGAGTGGGTGTGTGATGTCCTGTCATATTGATGTCACAATGTGTCATGGCCACATTGTTTAGGTCTGTGAGATTGGGTGTGAGGAAGTGGATTAGTACAGTAGGATGGGCTGAATAATGCTCTGGTACTACACCTTCATGCTACGACATGACCCTTATCTACACGACCTGAATAGACAATCGATGACAGGAGATCAGACAAGCTCATGACGATAGGAGTACAATGCAGCAGGAAACGGTTGCTTCGCTGTGAAAATAAAGAAATCATATGTATTCAAAAGAAACCGCCGGTTGTGCCGACCAGAGATACCTGCTGGCGTTCTGCTCGTCGACGAACACACTGCCAGGGTTCCCACAGACAAAATAAAATTCAACGACTTTCAAGTACTTTTCCAAGCACTATTTCTCATTTTAAAAGGGCATTTAAAAGGATACAATTCCAGGCCTTGACTTTATTTAAAAAAAAAATTATCAAGCACTTTAAGCACTTCAAGGACCGTGTGCGAACTCTGCACTGCTACACAGATTCAGCTGCCTGGACGTCACGGCCTGCAGAACGGCTCTGATCCCAGGTGCCTTGATAGATAAGTCAAGCTACTGTAGCGAAAATGGACCTCCGCGACCAAATTAGTTTGAGAGAAAATGCGTGTAATTAAGGAGTGTGCGTTGCAGTAGAGAGTGATGTATAGTTATCAGAAAAGCAAACAGACAATATTTTCAGTGTAAATAAAGTAACCATACCTTTGTGGCCTCGTTCGACTTTGTTACCATGGAGACAGTAAATAAAGCAGTGCGCCGTCGAAGTGTCCTTGAGCAAGACACCTGATCCCTAACTGCTCTCAATGAGCAAGCAGGTTTGCACCTCGCATGGTCGCCTACGCCGTCTGTGAGTGAACGTGTGAGTGAGTGGTTGAATGTGAGTCATAAGTTGTGAAGTGCTTTGGATAAAAGCTGCTATATAAATGCAGGGCCGCCTGGGAGAAATGCGAGGCCCTGTGCAAGATTTAAACGCGATTTTGCATACAGTCAACGTATTCTTAAATAATAGCACTGCCCGAGGCTGGGCATACAGTCAACATATTAGCGCTGCCCGAGGCTGTGTGTGTGTGTGTGTGTGTGTGTGTGTGTGTGTGTGTGTGTGTGTGTGTGTGTGTGTGTGTGTGTGTGTGTGTGTGTGTGTGTGTGTGTGTGTGTGTGTGTGCGTGCGTGCGTGCGTGCGTGCGTGCGTGCGTGCGTGCGTGCGTGCGTGCGTGCGTGCGTGCATGTATGCATGTATGTGTCTAGGAGTGTGTGTTAGCAGGGGTGTGTATGTGTGTGCATGCATGCTAAGTGTGTGTGTGTATATACAGTCTGTGTGTGAGGCCACATCCCAGACATCACCCCGTGGCACACACCCACACACCCCTGCTAACCCACCGAAGGGCAGGACGCAGGGGAGGTCCCAGACCTCAGAACCGCCTGGGAGACAGAACCCCCAGTCATGTCCATGAGGTAAAACCTAACGAAGAGACCCAGCCAACGTGTAGCAAAGGGCAATGCCCTCGCACAACCAATATGACGGCCAAGAGAGAGAGAGAGCGCGAGAGAGAGCGCGAGAGAGAGAGCACTTCATGGTTGACTCTGCATGCAGAATTTTGCAAATCCATTCTCCGCACCCAACGGAAAACACCAAATAATGCATGCAGAGCAGAACTAGGAAGATACCCACTAATCATCAAAATTCAAAAAAGAGCATTCAAATTTCACAATCACCTAAAAGAAAGCGATCCAGACACACTCCACAACATAGCCCTCACCCACAGAGAGACCCTCGATAGATGCCCACTCAGCCAGATGGTTCTGGGACTCTGCTCACAAACACAAGCAGAGCCACCAGACAGAAACCACACTGGACTGAATCAAATTATAAGAAAACAAAAAGAAAACTATCTGACACATTGGAAAGAAACAACCCAAAACCAGAGCAAATTGAAATGCTATTTGGCCCTAAACAGAGAGTACACAGTGGCAGAATACCTGAGCACTGTGACTGACCCAATACTAAGAAGATCCTTGACTAGGTACAGACTCAGCGAGCACAGCCTAGCCATCGAGAAAGGCCACCATAGGCAGACCTGGCTCCCAAGCGAAGACAGACTATGCACCCACTGCACACAAGATGAGGTGGAAACCGAGCTCCACTTCTTAACAACCTGCCCACCAAGACATCAGAGACATATACTTCCCACAAATTGCAAACACCCAAAGAGACTTTGAAAACATGGACAATAACTCAAAACTCCCATACCTACTGGGAGAAATACAAGAATGTGCAAACACAGCAGCCAGATTTGTGAGCTGCTGTGACAAGAAAAGGACATCCAACGGAATACAACCACCATAAAGACTGTACAAGAAATTCCTTCTGTAATGTACTGATTTATTTTGTTTTATCTGTTTGATTGTTTTGTTTTCTTTGGCTTTGGCAATGTAAACGTATGTTTCCCATGTCAATAAAGCCCATTTGAATTGAATTGAATTGAATTGAATTGAATTGAATTGAGAGAGAGAGCGAGAGAGAGCAAGAGAGAGAGAGCGAGCGAGCAAGAGAGAGAGAGAGAGAGAGAGAGAGAGAGCAAGAGAGAGAGCGCGAGAGAGAGAGAGCAAGAGAGAGAGAGAGAGCGAGAGCAACAGAGAGAGAGAGAGCGAGAGAGAGCAAGAGAGAGAGAGCGAGAGAGAGAGAGCGAGAGAGAGAGAGAGCAAGAGAGAGAGCGAGCGAGAGAGAGAGAGCAAGAGAGAGAGCGAGAGCAACAGAGAGAGAGAGAGCGAGAGAGAGACAGAGAGAGAGAGAGAGCAAGAGAGAGAAAGAAACACAGAGATCCACGGCGGGAATAGAATAGACAATAGAGTGCATTAAAAACTCACCAAACGTCCAAGAGGAAGGAGACAACCATGGAGTTGACGAAGTTCACCAATCATCAGTCCATATTGTCCCCCCCGTTGGGATTAACTTTGGAGTCTGTTCTCCTGTTTATCTGCCACACGTTAGCACTCTATAACGTAGCTAACGCTAGCTTGCTAGGTTAGCTAACGCTAGTTAGCCTTTAGCTAAGCTACTAGCCGACATGGCTAGCCCGACTGAACCACACGTTAGCACTCAATAACGTAGCTAAAGCTAACTAGCTGTCCCTGCCTTTAGCTAAGCCGACATGGCTAGCCTGACTGAACTTTCTAACATGCAACAACTTTCATCTTCAGTCCATCTGCCGAACGACCGTCCTCTTCGTCTTGGCATAACCTCCAATGCTGCATGCGCTCCCGTGGAAATAGTCAGACGCACGCCGGCCGCCTCTGTACCTTACCTGTAACCCCTCCCCTCATTGAAACCAATAGTATATCTGCTGCAGAGCCTAAGTCTAATGTGAAATATATAAGCATGTAAGCAAAACAAAATTTTAGGTCTGTGATGAAAAAGGGCCTTGCGGGAAGGGGGGCCTCGCAAAAAAAAAAAAAAAAAAAATATAATAATAATAATAATAATAATAATAATAGAAAAAAAAAATAATAATATTTTTTTATTTTTGTTTCCGAGGCCCCCCTTTCCGCGAGGCCCTGTGCGACCGCACTGCTCGCAAACCCCCTGAGGCGGCCCTGTATAAATGCAGTCCAAAAGATAGATGGAACAATTAATATAATAATATGTATTCAATATGTCGAGGGGAAATAATGGCGTAAAGAGTGAAAGGTGGCACCGGTTAGTTCAGAGATGTTTTGACAAAGAAAGGTCGTCCAATTTCCTGTGTGGGAGTGTTCCAGCTGAGATGATGTCACTGCGTTTCCTCCATACAAAAAGAATGATTACTTAACGTAAAAATATTCGAAAATTTGCTCTAAGCTAGACATTTATTATTGATAATAGGGATGTCCCGATCTGATCACGTGATCGGGATCGGGGCCGATCACGTGATTTTCCAAAGATTTGGATCGACAAAAACATTTTATTAATTTTTTATTCAACAAACATGACCATGTTCACGTCTTAAACTCATACTGAGGCCTTAGTTTTGGTTTTAAATTGCATATCATCATTCATTTATTTATTGTCACACAGAGCAGAAGAATTTTGCCAAAACAAACCAATAGTATCCAGCTGCAGAACGGCAGACCAGCCACACTCTCAGACCCAAACGCATTTCCTTTGATTTAATTATACATCAAATGATTTATGTCAAGGATTGCAATGCCTCGCTTGAATGAAGTTAACTTTTCACCTGGATAACGTCAACATTCAGGGTGAATGTAATGTGAGAAATTGGGATAACATTTTTATTTTATTTTAATATTTTAATCGGATCGGGAAAGATCGGTATCGGTAGATACTCAAAATCACATGATCGGGATCGGATCGGGAGCAAAAAAACATGATCGGGACATCCCTAATTGATAAAGTGGAAGCATGTCTCCCCACCTACACACAGCAGATGGATTAAGGGGGTCCTACAGACAGGCTCTAAGGTTCTCATTGAAAAGATCTTGAGAAAACTTGGAGACCCTTCATCACCCATGCACAGACCCTGATACGTGGAGGAGTGATGTGGGCCTGAGCTTTGTTTGTGCTTTGTTTGTTTGTTCTATAGTATTATTTATTCATTTGTAATTTTCATGCCAATGTCATTATACATTCTTTAATTATTTAGAATGTCTGACCACTAAGTGTGTCTGACTCTTAACCACCAAAACCTGCACATAATCATGCCAGTTGGGGTACCTTGTGTATATTGTTTACTTTTACTCGTACTCATAGTATACATTCAGATACAATCCATATTTATTTTATTTATTGTAATGTAGAAGTCGAAGGAAGAGGCGATGCAATAACCAGCGTGACAGGTCCTTCAGGTTACTTCCTACTTTATTCATTGACAAAATCACCACCTTACACACACCTACTACTCTCCTATTATCTCCTCCCCTGTGACCCTTCAACTCTGGAGTGAGAGACTCCCTCAACGTGACACCACAGTAACATATTTTTATATTCAGATCTAATTGTATTGCCTATATTTATCTCTTTCTAGTATTACCCTGCCCATACCTGTACCCCCCCCCCCTCCTCCATGCTGCTATGATGCCCAAATTTCCCCATGGGGATAAATAAAGGAAAATCCTATCTTATCTTATGACTCGAGGCTGGGGAGGAGAGAGGTAAAGAGATACATAATGTGCACATGGGCCCACAAGTTTCCAGCTACACCCGGCGACCTTTGCCAAATCTCTTCCCCCGTCTATCTCCCATACTTCCTCTCTCTATCTCTACCGGACTGCCCGGTAACAAAAAACAATAAAATACCTACCAAAAACATATTTAATTTTTTTTTAATAAAAATAAATAAACTTAATCATAATAATATAACTACATACCTCATAATATAGTCTACCAATGTACTCAGTATGATAGCATGTACTGTATATTTGCATTTATATTCTTATATTTTCCGCGTATATATATATATATATATATATATATATATATATATATATATATATATATATATATATATATATATATATATATATATATATACGCTAATATATATATATATATTAGTGCTGTCAATAGATTAAAATAAAATTACTAATTAATCTCACAATTTTCTGTAATTAATCTAGATTAATCTAGATTAAAAATAGCATTTTTCTATTTAAGACCGAAGCTTGTAACAGATATTTACTTGAGTAAAATCATGGAATTAATGTAAAATCAACACAAAGAAAGTATATTTAGATTCAAAGACTATTTTAATAGCTTACTTTGAATACAGTTTATCTCCTGTGAAATACAAATATTCAACAAAACCATCAACATTGACTCAGCTAGACCTCTTTCTTATATCCGCGGCGCTAAAATTGAAGATTTTTCACTCCATTTAATCTAGATTCATTTTAATGCTTTAAATAATTTAAATTAATCTCCAAAGTTAAAGCATTCATTTTGACAGCCCTAATGAGAGCCCTTAGTTGGGCTGTCCTCAACTAAGGATTTGGATAGTCGACTATGATGGGCTGAAATTGGCTGAAAAAAAACAAAAACTTTTTTGAATCCTTTTTTTTTTTTTTTTTTTTTGGTTGTGGGTCTGAAGGAGGCGACGGAAGGCTTCTTGTCCTTTGCAAAAGCATGCAATTGGTCCACTGATGGATACATCTTGATATTTGTCTAGTCTAGTTTGTTCATTAGATGGGTGAAATCCTCTTTCAGTGCCTCTGTGCCTGTTTTCTTAGGCAGTTAGCCTCTGGTATGCGTGCCATTCAGTGATGTACCTGAACGTGTTCAATGAACGATCGTTTGTGAACGCGTTCGTGAACTGAACGGGTGTGAACTGAACGGATGTTTTTTCCGCTAGATTAACGTAATTGAGAACGTGTTCATTCTCAGCGCTGTATAACGGTGTTCAAAAGTGCGTTCATTCTCAGCACTATATTATAACGGCGTTCAAAAGTGTGCCAGATTTCATATGCCTTTCAGCCAAAAACCCAGTTAAAACACACTGTAAACAGGCTTTAAAATAATGCGGAAAATCACCCATTCTGGCAACCGCTCTGGGCGGGGCTTCGGGGAGTCTGGTAGAATAGCACTCGCACTTGGCTCTGCACTCGCTCAGAGTCAGACTCTACGACGTCGGTGTATGAGCATTTAAAAGAGTTTTAGTTAAAGTCAGTATGAATGAATGAATGAAAACTTTATTTAACAGATTGCAGAATGGGTACAATACAGTACGGCTCAATACATACAATTGTTAAGGGGATGCAGACCTGAGAAAGACGTTTGTCTTGTTTCCATCAGGGTCCCCCATTTTATGTTACAGTAAATGTTTTGCACTTTGAATATTGAACTTTGAGGTACAACCTTAGTTTCATACCTCAGCCTGGTTCCTACCTCGTGTTGTGTTAGTACAGAGTTATGTCGGGATTGTCGGCACATGTTTATATGTTTGCACAATGACTACTTTCACTTTTGGTACTTTAAGTATATTTAGATTATTATACTTAATAAAGACCATTCAAGCAGCACGTTTTTCCTCATCTTTTTGAAAATATACTGTAAAGATGAAAGCTGCAGCTGCTACTAGTGTGGACTGAATGGGCGGCAGCAAAGTGTTATGGAAATGCCAGTATTCTGTGGTTCTATTATGGGTTGTGGCAATACATTTGACAAATAATAGCTCGCAGCAACGTATTGAAAAAAGAACTATAAACTATAAATTAGTTCATTTTTGAAACCATGAACTTTAGTTCAAACATTTTTATTATGAACTATGAACTGAACTAGTTCATTTTAAAATGTGTGAACTGTGAACTGAACTAGTTCATGTAGAAAGTGAACTTTCCCAACACTGGTGCCATTAGCGTTAAAAAAAATTAGAATTATTATATTTAAAAAATAATAATAATAATTTGTATTCGACTAAGAGGTTGGCAGTCGACTACGGCTCCTTTCGATCGATTAGTCAACTATTCGACTAATAGGGGTCAGCCCTAATATATATATATACATATGTCTGAATATACCTGCATATAACCCCTCTATATACTTATTATACACCTGCATATAACACATAGCTCTGTATGATAGCATGTAAAATGCTGTGTATACCATATATATATATATATATATATATATATATATATATATATATATATATATATATATATATATATATATATATTTTTTTTTATCCACTTTTTCTCCTATTTTTTTCTATTTTTCTCCCATTTCGCTGTGCCAATTCTTCCCTCCCCTGTCTTGAACGTTGCTCGCATATGTCCCCCACAGGCCGGCCGTAGGGAGGATAGAAGCATTGCATCACGTGTCACCTCCGATACATGAGGAGGCAGCCTGTCACATCTTTTCACCTGCCAGCGCGGACTCTCATTGGCAAGCTGTAACGTGTGGGAGGCTCACAGTACCTCCGCCATTTCCTGTCTCTGCTATGCAGGCGTCCCCAACCGACCTGTAGGAGTCGCTGTGCACAATGTCCAGATTACCACCCAACGACTTCCACCCGCTAACTCTGCCAATTGAGTTAGTATGACGGCCGGCCCAAGCCGGAGGCAACGCCGACAGCCGGATTCGAACCCGGTGTCTCTTGCGTTGGTGACGAGCGCAATGTCCGCTGCGCCACCCAGCCGCTATATATTTATCTATTCTCACCGCATGTATACAATATATATTTTGCATATCTGTAGATATCCTACTATTTTATGTAATTGTGTGTTGTTAGTTGTTACTGCATGCTGTTACTGCGTGCCGTTGTCGTACATATGTACTGTTGTCTGATGAGTACAGTGACGTGAAAAGGAATTCACCCCCAAAAGTATTTTGTGACGTGTGTTTTGTGATAAGAAATAGCCCAAAAAAATTATAATAAAAAGCCTGGGTAAGTATTTTAATCAAAAGAGAGAGGTGTGTCCGGCTGAGACAAATATGAGCAGGAATGAATAGCTCTCTCATCACCTTTCACCATCCCGCATGATGCTGTTTCCCTGTTTGTGTTGGCAGTGAAAAGAGGCTGAACTGCTCATTATGACTCATTATGCTGCTAGCCAGTATGACTACCATACTGTCTTTATACCTGTATCACTGTACATATCATACTACAACTCTGTACATACTACATACATCTGATTAACACTACACTTAGTAGTTCTAATTTGTATATTTTTTACCCAGTTTAATCACCTGTACATTGAATATGACTATTGCACTTATTGCTACATAATGCACTCTGTTTGGATGCCAAAGTACTTTATGTTGTACTGTACTTGTGCTGTATGATGACAATACATTTTAATCTAATGTTATCAAAAATAATCTAAATTGACTCAATATTTAGTGTTTTCGTTGGGTCCCCTGAGGAAGGGGGGGGGGGGGCAATGTGAGAATGTAACTGTTAAAGTTATGTGATGTATACGATTGCATGTAACTGTATAACTGTTTCCACAAGAGGGCTGTTATGTACCAGGAGCCTGATCACTCCTGTGTCACTGTGCATGCAGGTTGAGGGCTGCCAATTAGCTAATTAGTGCTGATTGGTTACCTGCTGGGAGCTTTAAAACCAGCCCTGGTAACACACATGCAGTGTCTGTGCTTAGAGGAAGAGCTGTCACGTTCTTCCAGTCCTTGTCCTTTGGTTTACACTAATAGTTCCTTGATATAGTAGCATTTTGAGTTAGAGCACAGGGTTTTGGTGTTGGTTTGCACATAGGTTGCGTGCCTTTGAGCCAGGGTCGTAACAAGGGCGCTATAGGCGGAGCTATTAATGCTGGCACCAGGTAAGAGGTATAAAAGGAGATGTTAACTCCCCCTCTGTCTCTTCCCATCTACCTCTCACTGAGAAAAGGTCTCATGTACTGTTGGGTGCAATGTGATAATAAACCACGCCGATTAATGGCTAAGTGAGAAGACATTGTCGTCATGACCAACTTATTGTCGCCCCATAAGTGACTCTGCCAACAGTAACCAGAGGGTGATCAGTTTGAATCCCCAAACCGGCAGAGGGGAAGATCTGGGGGTGGGATATGAACCAGATGTGAAGTTCCCTGTGTCTTTGAGCATCAACCCTCATCCTCCTAGGTGTGTGTGTGTGTGTGTGTGTGTGTGTGTGTGTGTGTGTGTGTGTGTGTGTGTGTGTGTGTGTGTGTGTGTGTGTGTGTGTGTGTGTGTGTGTGTGTGTGTGTGTGTGTGTGTGTGTGTGTGTGTGTGTGCGTGCGTGCGTGTGTGTGTGTGTGTGTGTTGTTGTCCTATCCTTGTGAGACCCCACAACAAATCTATCATGTTTCTATCCCTTTGGGTGGACCCCACAAGGACAAGGGGCTACTTTATGGTTAGAGTTAGGCATAGTGGTTATTGTTATGGTTTTCGGCTAGGGTGTGCCCCTTCACTTGCTATATAATCCCTCAGACCACCTGATATAAATACAAACATGTTATTGGTCAACAGTTAAAAAAAGAGAAAAAAGAAAAGCAGCCACATAGACAGCACAGTAGGGGGGGGGGGGGGGGCCGGGGCAGCCTACAAAGCCACCACAAACATAAACACTGTCTTTTCTTTATGTAGAATTCCACTCACAGCTCAGCCTGTGCATATGTTTCTTTAACGTCACTTAATCGGTGAGAATTTCAATATACCTTTTCAAACATGACAATATAAACATTATACATGGGCCCCAAGTTCACTTCCTGGTGTGGTGTTTGCTTAACACAATAGTCGACAGGAAAAAAACTTGGGCCCGAGCTGTTCTGTTGGAATGGGGACAGTGGGGGCGACTCGATTCGCTGTACAATTCCGTGGAATAAGGGCGCAATTTTCACGTTCTACGCCGTCCGTGGGTTGAGGCTGGCGACTCAAGTGTGTAGACTCAACCATTATTTTACAACATGATTAATAATAAGGGATATATAAAACCAAAACATACATAAATAAATATCTGTTCAAACAGTTATATATTGATGCAGGGAGGTTTGTTATCATAGTTTTAAATTGTTCATAAGTTAGAAGAAAATAGTTTTTTTTAGTGTTTGTTGAAGATCATTCAAAACATTCAAATCAAAACAAAAGGCTGACTTTCCAAGTTCAGACTGTGGTCAGGGGACCTTTAAGTATAAGCCAGTTGTGTGATAGAGTTAGATAGCATCTATAGGTACGTCTACTACATTGCAATACTTTTATTGTCTTTTATACCTATTCGTCTGCATTTTATACATTGTTTTTATTCTGTCAACTGTATGCAAATCAGTGGCGGCTGCTGAAATCTTTTTTTGGTGAAGCACAAATTATTATATTATATTTAAGCATTACATCACACGCAGGAGTGGTTTGTGACCAATAAACCATGCCTAGGGGTGGTTGTTAGGCCCGAGGCGCAGCCGAGGGTCGTTAGACCCCCCTAGGCATGGTTTATTGGTCACAAATCACGACTGCACGTGGTGTAAAGCTTTTATACAACTGCCAGATTCATCCAACCTTATTTCTATACAATAAACACACATTAATCGAAGATTTATTGAAAAAACCATCCGCCAGAAAAAGTAGTTCCCACAACTCCATGTGGAAGCAGCTTGAAGTGCATCCAACCAAACTAACACATCCAACTGTGTATTATTGGAATGATTGAGAGAAGTTGCCTCATGTGGAAGCAGCTTGAAGTGCATCCAACCAACTAACACATCCAACTGTGTATTATTGGAATGATTGATTGAAAATTTTATTACCAGATGCAGAATATAAAGTAGGTAAAACAAATTAAAACGTTTTCTTTGCCCTATAGGAAAAAAACGTTTTCTTCGCCCTATTTTTTTATTTATTTCTTTTAGCCTAAACTTAACCAGTTGGAAACCAGGGGTACAGTAATAAAATTAGCAATCAACCAATCAATCAATTCAATAGACCATGCTCACTTAAAACAGCGCTGCTTCTCTCTCAGTCTGACTCCCCCGCTGTTGCAGACAGGAGTGTGTGTGTGTGTGCGTGTGTGTGTGTGTGTGTGTGTGTCACAGTGTGTGTGTGCGTGTGCGTGTGTATGTGTGTGTGTGTGTGTGTGTGTGTGTGTGTGTGTGTGTGTGTATGTGTGTGTGTGTGTTTGTGGGTACGCCAGCGACAGTGTGAGAGAGAACGCTGCAGTCAGTAGAAAGTAGGAAGGAAGAAATTTAAATCAATCAATTAATCTATCAATCAATCCGCGATTTTTATTTTGTTCTAGATTGAGTCAAGACCCATCAATTACATCATCCAACATTGTTTAAAGGACTAACACATTCCCCTTGACAGAATCGCTTCATATTTAGTCGTTATGGTGCTTTCAACATAACCATTTGTTGTCCGCGATCCTGTTTTCTCCCGGAGTGAGCCGGGGAGGGTTATGTGATTTGGTTGTGGGCGGGTCCTGAGCCCAGGACCGTGGATTGTTGCCAATAAAGACGTGTGAATGGCCAATCAGAATCGAGAAATTTGCATGCCGTTGTATAATATTATATATTAAATTATATTTTTAAAACATCCCCAAGGCTGCAACACCCCCATTCCTCCCAGGTGTCAGGCTCCTCATTCGATTCCATTCATTTTGGGGACCATGTTTAAATATCATACTTCTGAAGTATAAACAAACTACTGCTGTGACTATTTCAATTGGAGGTGGTTGGGTGGGTATAGGCGGGGTGGGGGAAACTGTACAACTGTACAAGCAAAACTGTACATTGGAATATCGAGGGAAACGTCAATAAGAGCAGCACGGTGAAAACAAGCTGCTGAACTTCAGCCTCTCAGTCAAACATCAGCCACAACACCTGATTACTTCAGGAACCGATTTTATCTGAAGGAGCTTCCCATAACCTTCTGACAAACTTCCTGAGAAACATCCGCCTGGCCCCAGACTTCAGGAACAGCTGGTGATGACCAGACAGACACTGATAGAACCCCTTCCTCAGTCTCCTCTAACATGTATTTACCACCTTCCTCTGCACGAGGCCACAGATGGGTTTTATGTAACACTTAAAAGGACAATTACGTTGGTATTTCGAAAGTAAACACACGCATTTCAGCCACACACACACACATCACTGACACACTGGACACAGCGGTCCAATATATATATATATATATTTTAAATCCACTCACCATTTGATGTACTTCTTTACGAAGAAATAGTGTCCCAGTCCCTTCAGATCACTTGTAAATAAAATCCATCCTTCGATATTTCGTTCAATGTTGTAAATCCAAAAATGCAAACACAGTCTTTTGTGAAATGTTCCATTTTCGGGACTGTAGAAACTGTGGTCACCCAAGCGATTCAAGTCAACACAAAAGCATTGCCAACTCGACCGATCTCACCTTCCGTTTAATATTCCGACTCGAGACACTAATCCCATTCCCATGGAAAGTGTATGACTTACAGAGTTCAAGACAGCAGTCGGCACGTTCACATCGTGAACTACACAAGTCTTCAACTGAGATAAAAAAACATATATATATATCTCATCAAACGATGCAGTGCACAATAAGTTGATGAAGTTCAACAATTGAATAAAGATCTTAAAATATGAATTATTATATTAGGCAAATTAATGTTCTTCTTCGCTCCAGTCTCTTTCCAGGCAAATTGCACACCAGTGCCAGTCACGCCCCACAGTCCAAGTGCAGGTCCGCAGGCATTCTCTGATTGGATTTCAAGGCTGTCAACACAATGTGGTACGACGTGAACGCCAATCAATCAAGTGCGCTCCGGCTTTTAAAAACTCAAATAGCCTATTTTGATTGGATAATTATATTCGTAAGCCCAACCCGTGCAACTATTTTAGCAGTAAGTGATTGACAGCTGGCCATTACTGCAGTCAGGTCAGAGAGCTCAGAGCTGTCACTTGATCATTTTTGAAAAAATAAAATAATTCACTGGCATTGTTTTTGTTCAAATTCACTGGCATTGTTCACAGAGGAAAACATTTCTAATAAAAAAATTATAATAATAATTAAAAGAATATATATATAATATGTATATTAATAATATATATATATATATATATATATATATATATATATATATATATATATATATATATATATATATATATATATATATTTTAAATACTAGTGAAGTACTGCCTCACTAGTTGTCATGCAATAACCTCCACTGATGCAAATGTTATGCCCATGTTAATTTTATGCTATTTGCTGTGGGGCACTTTGAGCTGCAGTCCATGTTTGAAAGGTGCTGTAAATATTTTAAATAAAGGATCCAACACATTGATTCCAGTTTGACTGTTTAGTAGGCCTGTCCCCGACTAAGGATTTGTATAGTCGACTTTGATTGGCCGAAATTAGCAGATAGTCGACTGGTAGTCGATTACCCCTGTGGGGGGTGCTTAATGTCTGAAGAAGTCGATTGAAGGCTTCTTGTCCTCTGCGAAAGCATACAATTGGTCCACTGATGGATACATCTTGATATTTGTCTAATGTGTGAAATCCTCTTTCAGTGCCTCTGATCCCGTTTCCTTAGGCAGTTAGCCTCGCTGGTATGGGCGCCATTAGCGTTAGCCACGCTTCTAGACCTCTTTAGCGTTAGCCACGCTTCTAGACCTCTTTGCTTTTGTAAAGGATGATTAAAAAAAATTAAAAAAATTTAATCATTTTTTTTCTTTCTTTTTTTGAATTCGACTAAGCGGTTGGCAGTCGACTACGGATCATTTCGATCGATTACATTTAGTCATTTAGCTGACACTTTTATCCAAAGCGACTTACAATTTCTGTTGACAAGTCATCAGGAAGGGCACAACTCTATCAGCTGAGTAACAATGTTCATCAAAGTGTTGAGTGCTACAGTCGAATACTGAACGTTTCCAGGCTTACAGATACATTCCTGCTGTCATGCCTAGCACTAGCACAATACGAACTCTCCCACTGCTTCTCTATCCTGGTTCCAAGAGTCTTGAGGAGTAAAACATAGAGCGCCCTCTGTATGTCAGAACTAAACATTACCAACTCACTGAATATAATGAACATAATGTCGACTCTGTGAACCATGGACATTACAGGTGCTATATATTATTATATTATTAGTTATTATTATTTATTATTATTATATTGTAAAAAGTAAATGATGCATTGACATGTCTCAACGACATTGAAAATGAGGGTGACCAAGTCCTGTTTTTTTATCCACTTTTTCTCCTTATTTTCCTATTTTTCTCCCATACCAATTTCGCTGTTTCCAATTATCCCCTCCCCTGTCTCGAACGTTGCTCGCATATGCCCCCCACAGGTCGGTCATAGGGAGGATAGAAGCCTTGCATCACGTGTCCCCTCCGGTACACGAGGAGGCAGCCTGTCACATCTTTTCACCTGCCAGCGCGGACTCTCATTGGCTAGGTGTAATGTGTGGGAGGCTCACACTACCCCCGCTATTTCCTGTCTCTTCTGTGCAGGCGTCCCCCAACCAACCTGTAGGAGTCGCTGTCCACAACGTCCAGATTACCACCCATCGACTTCCACCCGCTGACTGTCAATTGAGCCAGTGTTGTGGAAAATGTGTATACGGGGGTGGAGGTAGGAAAGGGGTTAGTCTTGACTAGTTTAATATAGGTCAACTAGCAGGGCTCAAAGACACTAGGGCGACAGTCTGGCTGATGTTCTTAAAACAACCTCAAGATAGGCAGATGGACATTTCAGTACATCATATCGTGTGCTCTAATCTTGTGTCTTTTCTCTCTTTCATACATACACAGCACACACACACAGACACACAGACACACACATACACAGCACACACACACAGACACAGCACACACACACAGACACACAGACACACACATACACAGCACACACACACAGACACAGCACACACACACAGACACACAGACACACACAGTCACACAGACACACACACACACACAGACACACACAGTCGCACAGACATACACACCGACACACACACACACACACACATTCCCTGTGTCACAATACACACATACAATACACACACGTCTGTACACAGACGCACACACACACAGACACACACACACAATACACACATACAATACACACACGTCTGTACACAGACGCACACACACACATACACACACACACATACACACACACACACACACACAAACACACACACACACACACACATCTCACTAAATCTTTATCTCTCTTCGATGTTCTTAATGTTTTACATCATATCGTGTGTGTACATCATATCTTGTTTATCTCTCTTCGATGTTCTTAATGTTTGTATCTAAATCTATGTTCTTCTTAATGTCTTTATCTCTCTTCGATGTTCTTAATGTTTTTATCTCTCTCCGATGTTAAATCTACGTGTCATCTTAATGTACGTCATGTCATATCTGACATGATATGACACGTCATCATATCTGTCATGTGGGGGCAGGACTGAGAGGGGATTTAGGGGACAAGCAGAGGGATTGAGGGTTAGAGTGTTTTCCTTCAACTGTGGTGACCGTCTACTGAGCCATAGCTTTTGCTGTTAAAACTTCTTTTCCTAAATAAATTACCTACTTGTTAAAATTGGAAATATCGTCTCCTGCTGTGTTAAACAACCTTCAGCCACAACATTTGGTGACCCTTGACCTGTAGACCGCCCTGCCGGGCCCCCTCACACGGCCAGCTCCGGACCTCTCCCGTAGAAATTCTGGCGGTGTCGACAAACAAACACAGGTGAGCATTTTTGCTTTTGATTAGAATATCCGTAAGAGATTCTGAGGGAGGAAAAAGTTGAGCTGACTGTGTGACGAGGTCTGGATGGACGGCTAAAACGAACACGAGTGGTGAGGTGTTTACACTAGGGCGATTCCTCTTTTAACAGGCTATAAGTGCGCCACTAATCAATTTTAATTGCATGTTTTCGACCTCTGGTCAAATTTTTCTCCATCTGTTCAAACTTCTCCCTGATCCCTTTCCCTGATCCCTTTACGACACTCTCCACATTCCCCACTTCCTTGTTATAACTGTGCCTTCTGTCCTCTGTAGATAAGACTCTCAATTTTCAAAACAAAAACCGGTGCCGCTCTGCTGTTATTCAAAACACACTATTACAGCTGGCATTCTCTGTGTCAAACTAATTACGTTTACGGATACACTATTGTTCGTTTTCTTATTGGCTTGTGAAGTTGTTGCTACAGAGAGGCTAGCTGTGATAATATGAGCAGAGAGTAAAAAAAATAAACAATTTGGGCAGCGTGAGACGAGACTCTAGCTTGTTTGCACTATTGGGCCTACACACACACACACACACACACACAGTCACACACGCGCACACACACACAGTCACACACACGCACACATACACAGTCACACACACACACACACACACACAGTCACACATACAATACACACACACACACACACACACACACACACAGTCACACACACGTACACACACACAGTCACACACACGCACACACACACAGTCACACACACACACACACACACACACACAGTCACACATACAATACACACACACAGTCACACACACGCACACACACACAGTCACACACACGCACACACACACAGTCACACACACACACACACACACACAGTCACACATACAATACACACATACAATACACACACACACCCCCATCGCTTAAAAAGTTAGCTATTACACCCCAATAGGACGCACCAGGTTGGGAAAAAAGTAGGGTTTGGATCAGAGATCAGGCCCCTGATCTCTCTCTCTCTCTCTCTCTCTCTCTCTCTCTCTCTCTCTCTCTCTCTCTCTCTCTCTCTCTCTCTCCTGGGTTTGCTGACCCCTGTTGGTGGGCCAAGGTGTAGCATACAGACTCATCACATCTCTTTCTCTCTTGGGTTTGCTGACCCCTGGTGGTAGAAAACACACACACACACACCGACATACACACACACACACACACACACACACACACACACACAGACACACACACACACACACCGACATACACACATACACACACACACACACACACACACAGTCACACACACACACACACACACAGTCACACACACACACACACACAGTCACACACACACACACACACACACACACACACACACACACACACACAGACACACACACACACACACACACAACACAGTCACACACACACACACACACAGCAAAGACACACACACACACACACACACAGACACACACACACCGACACACACACACACACACACACATTCCTGTGTCCCGGTAGACAGCGGGTTGTGACGCACACACACACAGTCACACACACACAGTCACACACACACACACACACAATCACACACAAACACAAGACACACCGACACACACACACACACAGTCACTACACACAGACACACACACACACACACACACACACACACACAGTCACACACACACACACACACAGACACACACACACACACACACACACACAGACACACACACACCGACACACACACACACACACACACATTCCTGTGTCCCGGTAGACAGCGGGTTGTGACGCACACACATACAGTCACACACACACACACACACACACACAGACACACACACACACACACACACAGACACACACACACCGACACACACACACACACACACACATTCCTGTGTCCCGGTAGACAGCGGGTTGTGACGCACACACACACAGTACGCACACACACACAGTCACACACACACACACACACACACACAGTCACACACACACACACACACAGTCACACACACACACACACAGCAAAGACACACACACACACACACACACACACAGACACACACACACCGACACACACACACACACACATTCCTGTGTCCCGGTAGACAGCGGGTTGTGACGCACACACACACAGTCACACACACACAGTCACACACACACACACACACAATCACACACAAACACACACACACACCGACATACACACATACACACACACACACACAGACACACACACCGACATACACACACACACACACACACAGTCACACACAGACACACACACACCGAGTTGTAGTAGCGTTGTAGTTGTAGATCTAGGTTAACTGTGTCCTGGAGTAGTAGTTGTAGAGTAGAACCAGGTTAACTGTGTCCTGGAGTAGTAGATCCAGGTTAACTGTGTCCTGGAGTAGTAGTTGTAGAGTAGTAGTAGATCTAGGTTAACTGTGTCCTGGAGTAGTAGTTGTAGAGTAGTAGTAGATCTAGGTTAACTGTGTCCTGGAGTAGTAGTTGTAGAGTAGTAGTAGCTGAAGTACAACCACACACACACACACACACACAACACAATAAACACACATACACACTAAACAACGATGCATACAGCAGAGGACATACTGTTAGACCGGAACCCGCTCATAAAGAACCTAATTCTCAAGGTTGGTGTCCGTTGGCAGAGGCGTACAAAGGCCGGGGACACAAAATGGCCTTCCGGAGGTACTTTTGATCTCGACGTATGCGAAGAGATGAATGTAATGATTCGTAACCACAAGCCAGGCGACAGCAGCAAAAAGAGGTTGAAAAAGAGGACAGAAGAGTTGGGGGTAATGAAGCTCTACGCCCAGAAGGGGAGAGCATACAGGCAGGAAGCTTTAGCGCTAAATCAGAGAGAGACGGATATAGGGAAACCAACATCCCCACCTTATGTCACGCAATTGCCGGTGGGCACTGTGACAATAAGAGGAGAATATGAGGAGACGGAATTAGGGACCCCCGCTAGGTCAGAAACCCCCGCTAGGTCAGAAACCTCCGCTAGATCAGAGACCTCCCTTAGGCGAGATACCCCCCCCAAACTGACCCCGCAGGATCTCTATCCGAAAGTCCTGGCGGCATATGGCGAGACAGTACGTCGGAAGTTGTATGATGCAGAGGAAGAGGAGGTAGAGAACCTGGGCAGGCAGAGGGAGGGAGTCGGGAGGAAGATAGAGGAAGAGGCCCGTCAAAATGTGGCACAGCAGACATCAGGGAAACACGGGGCGTGTGGCCACACCAAACTGTTGACTGAGGAGGAAGATGAGAACGACACGAAACCAGCACAGGAGAAAGGAAACATTACAGGAACCCTGACTTTCGCCCCTACATTCCTGGGAAGTGTGACAAGTACAGGCCAGTTTCCCCTGCTAATAAAGGGGAACGATATCTTTCACATGCCATGGTCACCTCTAGACATCGATGGCATAATAGCAAGACTACCGGACCTTTCAGAAGGAGCCTCCAGGTGGATCACGCAGTTTGAGGAAAATACGTCATCTTTTCTGCTAGCAGTGGGTGACGTCAAATCCCTGTTGACGCGCTTGCTAGGAATTGGTGCCTGCCGGGACATCATGGGTGATACATCGATGCGAGTGGCATGCGACACGCAGGCCCATGATGGAGACATATTCAACGCGCATAGAGCGGCGTTGTGGTACAAACTCAGGAATCAATATCCATCACGTATTAATCCGGCAAAACTGGCGGGAGAACCCATAATGGAGACGGAAGGGCCTGGCACCTATGTGAACAAAATACTGAAGGAGTGGAGAGGTGAGCTAGGACACAACCCAGAAATTGACCCGTTGCAGAGAGCGATGTTTAGAGAAAGTGTGATGAGAGGGCTTCCAGAGGTGGTTAAGAATAGACTGGAAGACGTGGTGGGGTTAATGGACATGACTTATCCTTTGTTCTGTGCACATGTAACACATAGTGTGGAGAAGCAAAGGGCTCAGGAGCAGAAAGTCAGGGATCAGGATAGAAATGACTCAAGGAAGTTAACTCAGCAACAACTGCAGCCCCAAAGGAGGTTGCAGGCAGTAATGGTGTCATCTGCTACCTCTCCACCCATGCAGGACCAGGGACCCCCGCCTGCACCTCAGGTAGTGAGAAGCTATGGCTATAGTTCACAGAACCAGGCGTCCAGGCGGCAGGCAGGGAATGGGCAATCAGGCCCACGGTTTACACAGGGACCGGGGAACGAACAACAGTTTCCCCGTTTCCACTGTTGGAACTGCGGCATGCAGGGACACAGGGAAATGAGATGTAGGCAACCATACCGTCCCGGCTCGGAGTATGGAAGACCCGTGCGCCAGGGGGAGTCACAAGGGCCCCACGACCAGGGGGAGACAGGAGGGCCCCGAAACCAGGGGGGTAATCACTAGGGGTGCCCAGAGAATGCGACGGGGGGAAATCAAATGATTGTGGTTTCCAAGGGAGCTGAGCAAGAACCTATTCTGCAGGTCCTAGTGGAGGGCAAATTAACAGAGATGATGGCAGACACTGGAGCAGGTTTTTCCTGCATAAAGCAAAAATACGCCGCTCACTTACCCCAGTCTGGACAGTATGTTCGGACGGTCGGATTCTCGGGAAAAACACAATTAATACCCACATCAGATCCAATCTCTATGACGTATAACAACAAGACCATAACAATACCTGTATTAATTTCGGACAGCACCCCGCGCAATCTCTTGGGACGAGATGCAATGTGTAAACTAGGCTGTAAAATCCTATGTACGCCTGAGGGGATTCAAATTGAACAAGACGTGTACCAAATGATGCTACAAGGGACGGGGGAGAAAGAGGCCACTGTGTTCTGGCTGGGCAACATAGATGCAGAGCTGCAAAGGGTCTGTGACCCCTGGGAGCCATTTCTGAAAACCCAACTGCCTCAGTCTAGACAAACAAACATGGAGGCACATTGCACACTACAATATTTGACGAATAGTGACCTAGTTAGGAACAAGGCATGGTTGCAGGGACAGCCCGAGCAGGTGCAGATTAACTCATCTACGATAATTGTAGGGAGACAGGGCGCGGCGTTGAGGGTTAACACGGGTAAGTATCTACGAGAACAACATAGACTAAGAGACGCCGCCCCACACATCACTCTGAGAATAAATCCTGGTTACGAATCCGAACATCTAGGTTCAATGATATAGGAATCCGAGACTCAAAGGTGGGTCTCCACGGAATCTCCGCTAATTTGGAACAGCGCAGATGGGAGTTTCATAAAAATAATGATTTCCTTTTCAGTTTTGGCAAAACCGCAAGTAATCAGATTACCAGGAGACCCTTGCGTTATTCCAGAGGCGGATGCTTTGCTGGAACAGGACATGTTGGCGCGCACCCCGGAACGGTTGTGGTCAAAACACGACACAGATGTGGGTCTAATATTGTCGGCACAGCCAGTGAAGGTCAGGTTAAAGAAGGGTTGTAGACCACCCTTTATCAGACAGTATACAATGAAGCCAGAGTCGGAGGAAGCTATATCACATCAGATTGAGGGACTGTTAAAGGGGGGAGTGCTCGTCCCTTTCAAATCCAGATGTAATACACCTATCCACCCAGTGCTAAAGGCGGACAGGGCTAGGTACAGACTGGTACACGATTTGAGGGCGGTGAACGACGTGGTGTCTGGACCAGAGGCGGAAGTCGCTAATCCACACACCCTCCTGACAAACATCCCGAGTAGCTCGCAGTACTATACGGTCATTGATCTCACGCAGGCATTCTTCAGTGTTCCATTGGAAAAAGAGTCTCAGTATCTGTTTGCTTTTACCCACAGGGGGAAACAATACTCTTACACCCGGTTGCTACAAGGGTTCGCGCACTCGCCGCATTACTTCTCGAAGGCGCTCAAGGAAGACTTGCAAGGAGTGTGCGACACACTACTCAGCACGGTTTTACTGTATGCAGATGACATTCTAATCTGCTCGGATACACGTCAGCAGTGCCATGAGGACTCCATCAAAGTTTTGAGTGGATTGGCCGTGGGAGGCCACAAGGCATCCCGTTCAAAACTGCAGTACTGCCAGCCAAAAGTTGAGTACTTGTCTCGCGTCATTCAAAAGGGCATAAAAAACATCTCACCCACGCAACTCGAAGCTGTATCCAAGGCACCTAGGCCATTGACGGTCCGACAGATGATGACGTTTTTAGGGATGACTGGGTACAGCTCTGAGTGGGTGGAGGACTATACGATAGCGACAGCGCCGTTGAGGATGATGATAAAAGAGGCGGGTACAGACAAGCTTCGCGCTCCATTGACATGGACCGAGGAGGGGGAGGACGCGTTCATAAACATTAAGCGTCTGTTGTTACAGGCCCCTGCCCTGGCGCTGCCGGATTATGAGAAGTGTTTCCACCTATTCGTCTCACATAGAGCGCAGCATGCGACAGCTGTCCTGACTCAAACACAGGGGGTGAGTGGGAAAAAACAACTGATAGCATATTACTCTAGAGCTCTTTCGCCGGTAGAGCAGGGTCTGCCACCTTGTTATCAGGCCCTGGCCGCAGCACATTTGATGTATGAGAAGGCAACGGCCGTGACAATGGGATATGACATTTGCATTTGGACACATCACAAATTGGCAAACTTGATTGAAAGAGGCAAATTTGTTCTGACCAGCCAACGGCAACAGGCTTACATGAGGCTCCTGCAGTACTCGGACGTTACGATAAAAACATGCCACGGCAGTAACCCGGCGGATCTGGTACCACTCCCGAGCGAGGGTCAACCGCATGAGTGCGAGGTGGAGGTACAGGCTTTCGTGAAACTCCGTCCTGATTTGGGAGTCGACCCGCTCGCGATAGCAGAACTCTCACTTTTTGTGGATGGGTCCTGCTATCGGGAGGGGGAAAATTTAAGGTCAGGATACGCCGTCGTACAGTGCAAACCTAACGGAGAAACACTAACAAGAAAGGCCGGACAATGCATGCAACCATGTTCGGCCCAGCTTGCAGAACTAATAGCACTAACAGAAGCATGCATAATAGCTAAAGATCGCACGGTTAACATCTTTACAGACTCTGCGTATGCGCATGGCGTATGCCACCTATTCGCGGCCATTTGGAAGGCAAGAGGCTTTAAGAAATCGGACGGCTCACCGATCCTTCACCACAAGCAGGTTGTGGCGCTTATTCAGGCTGTAAAGTTGCCCAAAAGCATTGCTATCGTAAAGTGCCAGGCACACAGAAAAGACCTGTCCTTTGTGACGACGGGAAACAACGCGGCGGACGAGGCCGCGAAGGCGGCGGCTGCGGTGCCGTCCACGGCTGTTCTGATGTTTGCGGCCGAACTGACGACTGAGGTAACTGAGGATAATTTGAGTGATCTTCAGGACTCAGCCACGCAGGCCGAGAAACAGTCGTGGACGGAGAGGGGGGCTGTAAGGGGGGCAGATGGTCTGTGGAGGAGTCATAACGGTTTGATAGTCGCCTCCATCGATCTTCTGTCCTTGGTGATACCTGAGGCTCATGGTGTTGATCACTGTGGAAGAGCAGAGACCCTGAAACGAATCACGAAAATGGGATTTTGGTCCCAAAAGCTTCAGGCACAAATTGACGTTACACTAGCCAGGTGTTTAACATGCTTACAGGGCAATGTGCGCAAAGGAGTACCGACAGTGGCGGCTTACACACCCCTCCCTGAGGGACCATTCAGACATCTGATTATGGACTATACAGATATGATAACGCCAGTGCAGGGCAAACGATACCTCCTGGTAGTAGAGGACTGCTTTAGTCGCTGGATTGAGGCCATTCCATCTAAACACAAGAACGCGGACACAGTGATCAAGTTCCTGTGTCGCGAGGTCATTCCGAGATTTGGAATTCCCACGATATTACAAAGCGATAATGGCCGCAAGTTCATCGACAAGGTGGTTAAAGGGCTGATGCAGAAATTAGGTATAAGACAGCGCCTTTCCTGTGTCTATAGTCCCGGGTCGCAGGGGAAGGTGGAAAGGGCCAATCTGGTCATTAAAAACAAACTGTTGAAAATCTGTATGCAAACTAAGCTTAACTGGATTGATGCTTTGCCACTTGCTCTGATGGCTATTAGAAGCAGCGTAAACCGCCAAACACAGCTAACACCGCATGAAATGCTTACAGGCCGCAGCATGCCAGCACCGCCATTTAGACACCTGGCTAGGGGCCCGGCATTAGATATTTTTGAGCAAGATCTGAAAAAATATCTTCAGCAAGTGACTAAAATACATGAAGCTGTGTTTCGACAGGAGCAGAGAAAGGAGAAAAAGGGGGTGAAGGAGGCGGAGAAGGAAGCCACCAAACCGAGACTGATCCCTGGGGACCTGGTCTTCGTAAAGGTCCACAAGAGAAAGTGGTCATCACCCCGGAGAGAGGGCCCGTACGAGGTGATCCGATCGACTGGAACGGCAGTCCAAGTCAAAGGATCAGCGACCTGGTTCCACTTCAATCACTGCATAAAGGCCAGTGGCGATCTCTTGGGGGATACAATCGATCGCAGTTATGCAGAACCCGACATGGAGGGTCCGAGACGGCAACTGGAAGGTGCAGTGCCTGCTGATGCTCCCGCAGATGTTGGCAGCAGTGTGCGGACGGTCGGCCGGGCACAACGACGTCATTGAGAACCGTCACGGTCGACCCGTCCTTGAGGATGACGGGTTTGAGTGGGTAGGAGTCCCACGGGGTCCCGCTCAGGCTCAAGTACCGGCAGGCTTTCATGACCAGGCTCAGAATCAGGCGCCCCCTCTGCCCTCCATCGAGGAAGGGGGGGAGAAGATAAGACTACAACCAAAAGGGGTGTTTCCCGTAGGACCGCAAGGGCATGTTTTTGATTTTGACCATTCCCCCGTTACAGGCGGGGATACTTACCATTATACTAACGAGGATCGGGTTGTGGGGGTAGATAGGAGGGTTGAGCCTGTCCCGAACCAATCACAGGGGACAGGGGTGAGGGGAAAAAGGGAGGTCAAGGACACTGAGTCGGAAGAGGTGGGGGGACAGGATATGTTCCAGAGGACAGCCGGAACGTTGAGGGACTCAGTGGGCTCACTCTGGGCCAGGTTGAGGGGTTTGCTTCCTTCCGGGGAACAAGATGGGGGCGACTATGACTATGACGAGGAAGACCCGGAGGCTGACCCGATGTATAGGGCGGCTTTAGGGAATGAGTGGTTTAAGTGGGTCCAGTACACGAGCGCGCAGAATCAGATAGAGGATTGTTATGTCTGCTCCAAGGCACGTCCGGATAGGCTGCTGGTGAAGGGCACGAAGTTCAGTTGGGCTCAGTGTGACAGGGACGCAGAGGCATGGGAGGGGCCCCATAATAGTCGCCCTTGGTGCGAGGCAGAGTGTTTGGGGTTTCTCGGCTCTAGTCGTTTTAAGGCGGCAGGAAACGTCACGGATTTCAAGGATGTCACTATGCGGGAACGTTGTAGGAAATTGGATGTACGTGTGCAGGGGGTAGCGACGGGGTTGCCAATACCCAGAGGTGTCAAACTATGGCTGACCAAGGATTTCGAGTGCTTGCAAAAGGAGGGGACCCGGGACGTAGGGGAGGTGGCAGAGGCGCGGTGCACTACTATTTGGAGCATCACGACTAACTGCACGAAAGAAGGAAAGTGTGGACACGGGGTCGTGTTAAAGGGAGTGGATACCAACCCACGGCCTGTAGCTTGCCCTTTTCATGTCCAGGATATGGCACTGGCGGACCAATACTGGCTCTGCGGCGGTAGGAGGTTGAGGAATACACTTCCTTTAGATTGGTCAGGTAGATGTGCCCGGGTTCAGGCGATCATGCCAATGGTGGTCCTACCATTATCAGTGACGGAAGGACCTTCTGAGTCTCCTATCTCTCGAACGAAGCGTAGCTACAAGGCAGACCCAAGGGTGTATCTGGACAGCATAGGACAGCCAAGGGGCATTCCAGCCGAGTTCATGGCTAAGAATGAGATTGCGGCAGGGTTTGAGTCTATTCTGCCATGGATATCGGTCAATAAGAACACCGGGTGGATCAACTATTTGTTTTACAATCAGCAGCGGTATCTCAACTACACCGAGGAGGCGTTGGATGCAATGGGGGACCAGATGCACGCGACCAGTACGGTGGCGTGGCAGAATAGACAGGCTCTGAACTGGTTAATGGCGGAGAAGGGTGGAGTCTGTTCCATGTTTGGACAGTACTGCTGCACATTCATTCCGACGAATGTGGGGCCAGGGGGAAAGTTCTCCGAGGCCATGGCTAAGCTGAAGGATTTGAGGGAGGAGTTGAGGGGGAATTCTGGCCGGAATGAAGAATGGTGGGGGAGTGGGGTGTTGGAAAGATTGGGACAGTGGGGAAGCATAGTGATGCAGACGGGGATATCCATTGGGGTGGCAGGGTTGATATTGGTTCTCCTTTTCTGTTGTGGTATGCCTCTCTTGGGTAGGCTGGTAACTTCACACGTAACGAGCCAAATGCTGATGGTGGGACAGAAAGAGATTGAGCCACAAATCGGGCCATGTCCTCAGCTTTATGCTGCCTTAGAGGGAGACGAGGGGATAGAGGATTAGGGGTATGGTGAGGTAGGGACATTTTCTTTTTGTTGGTTCTTTCCTTTAAGAGTGACGGGGGATGGTCTGAGTGCAGTTTTGTTGGTTTATTCCTTTAACTAGGAATTTTAGTCTGATTTTCTAATGATCCTTCGGCATAGAGATTGCAACCATTGAAAATCATTGCATTATTTTTTATTTTTTTATTATTTTTTGTTTATTTTACTCGTGGTCCTGGTCAAACCGGAATGGGAAGGGGCATCGGCAGAGTGTCGGTTCTGAGCCTGAGGAAGCATTGAGAAGAAGTGGTCTGGGGATCGGTTCTGGGGACTGGAGGGACAAAGGGGGGGGGGCTAACGCAGTGGGCAAGATGGGCACCTCCCGTCGAAGATGGGGGGACACGTGGTGAGGTCGGGACCATCGCCTCCCGTCCAGGCATGGGGACATGCTTCTACGGGGACTGGAGGTGTGGCGTGGTGGTTGCGGTATTGGCAAAATGTGACTTTTTGGCAATACGGTGAGGAGACTATGGCGTGGGCATGGAAGGGGGGCTGAGCGATGGACACTAGGACTCAATGTTATGGAAGAGACAATGTCATTTTTTTTGGGAGGGATGTTCTATGTTTAGTTCTGACGGTCAACTTCTCCTTTCCCTGATGAGAGTCGCGGTTTCCGGCCGGAACTGTGGCTCATTTGGTAAGCGGTGGAGGTTGGGGGGATTTGTCTGTCAGGTTAGGATTATAAATTGGGGTATTTTGTTGATGTTTTATTATTACTCTTGTTTGGAACGGTTTTGTGTTTTGGTAAGAACGGTAGTCAGCCTTTGTTGGTCCGTTAGGGGTCCAGTGAATGAAGTAAGGTTTCTGGTTTAGATTAGGCATTTAAACGTTTATTATATAATTGTGGTTTCTCGTTTAGTTAGACGTTCACATTTTCTTGGTTATATGATTTGGGTGGGACTAGGGATAGCCCCAAATGGGGGAATGTTGTGGAAAATGTGTATACGGGGGTGGAGGTAGGAAAGGGGTTAGTCTTGACTAGTTTAATATAGGTCAACTAGCAGGGCTCAAAGACACTAGGGCGACAGTCTGGCTGATGTTCTTAAAACAACCTCAAGATAGGCAGATGGACATTTCAGTACATCATATCGTGTGCTCTAATCTTGTGTCTTTTCTCTCTTTCATACATACACAGCACACACACACAGACACACAGACACACACATACACAGCACACACACACAGACACAGCACACACACACAGACACACACATACACAGCACACACACACAGACACAGCACACACACACACAGACACACAGACACACACAGTCACACAGACACACACACACACACACACAGACACACACAGTCGCACAGACATACACACCGACACACACACACACACACACATTCCCTGTGTCACAATACACACATACAATACACACACGTCTGTACACAGACGCACACACACACAGACACACACACACAATACACACATACAATACACACACGTCTGTACACAGACGCACACACACACAGACACACACACACATACACACACACACACACAAACACACACACACACACACACATCTCACTAAATCTTTATCTCTCTTCGATGTTCTTAATGTTTTACATCATATCGTGTGTGTACATCATATCTTGTTTATCTCTCTTCGATGTTCTTAATGTTTTTATCTAAATCTATGTTCTTCTTAATGTCTTTATCTCTCTTCGATGTTCTTAATGTTTTTATCTCTCTCCGATGTTAAATCTACGTGTCATCTTAATGTACGTCATGTCATATCTGACATGATATGACACGTCATCATATCTGTCATGTGGGGGCAGGACTGAGAGGGGATTTAGGGGACAAGCAGAGGGATTGAGGGTTAGAGTGTTTTCCTTCAACTGTGGTGACCGTCTACTGAGCCATAGCTTTTGCTGTTAAAACTTCTTTTCCTAAATAAATTACCTACTTGTTAAAATTGGAAATATCGTCTCCTGCTGTGTTAAACAACCTTCAGCCACAACACCAGTATGATGGCCGGCCCAAGCCGGAGGCAACGCCGACAGCCGGATTTTAACCCGTTGTCTCTTGCGTTGGTGACGAGCGCAATGTCCGCTGCGCCACCCAGCCGCCCTCTACCTCAATTGTCCTTTGAGAATAAATAATGGTTTGAATTAACCCATTTAATCGCAAATTTTTTCTTGCAATGTAAGTGCTTGCATTTTGTTCCTTAGATCTCCCTAACAGATGATCTGTATTTATTTTAAAATTGTATAATGGTTAAGTTGGTGAAAATGTTAGTTTTATGCTTAGTCAAAATTTTAATAAATAAACTAAATAATAGCAATAAAGTAAAGTGGCAGTGTGTGTGTCAGTGGGGGGGGGGGGGGGGGCTTTAGTCCAGAGTCTGTGGGGGGGGGGGGGGGGGCAGAGTAAGAGAGGAGTCCAGATTCTGTGGAGGCAGGTAAGAGAGGGGGTGGGGGAGCTGTGTGTGTGTGTGTGTGGGGGGGGGGGGGTTTAGTCCAGGTTCTGTGGTGGCAGGTAAGAGAGGGGGGGGGGGGGGAGCTGGTTGTGTGTGTAAATGGGGGGGGGGGTTAGTCCAGGTTCTGTGGAGGCAGGTAAGAGAGGGGGGGCTGGGTGTGTGTGTGTGGGTGGGGGGGGTTAGTCCAGGTTATGTGGAGGCAGGTAAGAGAGGGGGGGGGGGGGGGCTGTGTGTGTGTGGGGGGGGGTTTAGTCCAGGTTCTGCTGAGGCAGGTAAAATATGGGGGGGGCTGGGTGTGTGTGTGTGTGTGTGGGGGGGGGGGGGTAGTCCAGGTAATGTGGAGGCAGGTAAGAGAGGGGGGGGAGCTGGGTGTGTGTGTGTGTGGCGGGGGGGGGTTTAGTCCAGGTTCTGTGGAGGCAGGTAAGAGAGGGGGGGGCTGGGTGTGTGTGTGTGGGCGGGGGGGGGGGGGGTAAGTCCAGGTTCTGTGGAGGCAGGTAAGAGAGGGGGGGGGAGCTGGGTGTGTGTGTGTGGGGGGGGGGGGGGGGGGCTGGGAGAGAGTTCAGCTTCCTGACAGCCTGGTGTATGAAGCTGTCTCTTAGTCTGCTGGTCCTGCAGCTCTGAGGCTCCTCATTCTCCTCCCGGAGGGCAGCAGAGTGAAGAAGCGTTGTGAGGGTGGTCATTATGTAGTCTGGGTGGTCATTATGTAGTCTGGGTGGTCATCATGTAGTCTGGGTGGTCATCATGTAGTCTGGGTGGTCATTGTGTGTAGTCTGGGTGGTCATTATGTTGTCTGGGTGGTCATCATGTAGTCTGGGTGGTCATCATGTAGTCTGGGTGGTCATTATGTAGTCTGGGTGGTCATTATGTAGTCTGGGTGGTAATTATGTGTAGTCTGGGTGGTCATTATGTGTAGTCTGGGTGGTCATTATGTAGTCTGGGTGGTCATTATGTAGTCTGGGTGGTCATTATGTGTAGTCTGGGTGGTCATTATGTAGTCTGGCTGGTCATTATGTGTAGTCTGGGAGGTCATTATGTGTAGTCTGGGTGGTCATTATGTAGTCTGGGTGGTCATTATGGGTAGTATGGGTGGTCATCATGTGTAGTCTGGGTGGTCATTATGTAGTCTGGGTGGTCATTATGTAGTCTGGGTGGTCATTATGTGTAGTCTGGGTGGTCATTATGTGTTGTCTGGGTGGTCATCATGTAGTCTGGGTGGTCATTATGTGTAGTCTGGGCAGGCCACGTGAGCGGATCGGCGCGGCCGAGAAATCCGCTCTTTGCTCTTTAAAGCTTGGTCCGCTCCGCTAATCGCTCATGTTGACCCCGCCCCAAGTCGCTCTCCGCTCCCTCACCGCTCACCTTGAATCGAGCGCTCCCCGCTCCCCGCGCCAGATCGCTCGGCTTTTTTTTTTTTTTTTTTTGGAGCATGGTGTAAATTAGCTCAAACTACAACAGTCTACACCCCCTGGGCCCCTTAACAATTGTTTGTATTGAGCAGCATTGTAATTGTACCCATTCTGCAATGTTAAATAACGTTGTTTATCCATTCACTAGCTCTATTAAGCGATGATAGTTAGCCAAGCCACAATGCTATGGTCGCTGCCATTAACGTTAGCATGTAAGCTAACGACAACAACAATGGCGTCGATACTTTTCTAACAGGAGTGAGTGAAGGAGGAGGAGTGAAGCCTGAACAGGATATCACAGGTTCACCCTTCTCAATTCTCATTGGTTGAAAATGGCCTTCATGTTTGTACATCGCCATCTGTTGCTTTGGCATTGTACTACATGTATATTATTACATCAGTGTTAAACCACTGTGTGAGCGTCCCGGAGTGGATTGGAGCGGAGGAGAACTCTCGCTCCGGACGTCGCGCCGACCCATTTTAAAACCCACTCCTCGCTCACGTCAAAACCGCCCGCTCCGCTCCCCGCGCCGCTCACGCTCCGATCCGCTCACATGGCCTGAGTCTGGGTGGTCGTCAAAAAACGTGGATGAATAAGAGAAATCGTCAAAATCGCCCATTTCTGACTATGTTTTATCCCAATGGTCACTTTTGTGACCATGGTTACATTTCCACCTCTTGAGGTTAAAATATGCATGCAAGCATATCATTGTCATTACATATCAGTAGAAGACCATTTAATTAGTATATATACAACATACTATAGTTTAATCTGTAAAGTAAGATGTTGTACTTACTTCTTTTTGTGGGGTGTTCTGGCATCCATTTTGTGCTGCATGGACAAACAATAAGTAGACTGGCCTGGTCATGTGATGATTCAAGCTAGTCACATGACCTTTATACAATTTGAAAGTAGACATCATGTTGTTTCTTGTGAAAGTTTATTTTTTTATCCAGAGCAAACTACCATGCTTCTAGAGCTTCTAGAAGTAAAAAAAGAAAAGTATCACAAATGTAAACATTAGGATTAAATGGGTTAATGAATATTTCCAATCCAGCATAATCAGATAAACAGATACCAATGTGTATTTTGCCTCTCTGCCAGAGAGGACCAACCCCACTTTATCATACAGGATGCAGTGATGAATACTATATATCACCAGTAATACATCTGAGAGCAGAATGATAGATTGTGTCTAGAGGTTTAAGAGTAGAAGAAGCAGCATTTCTATGGATGATATCCCATAATTCAACACTGATAGGAAAACTGCTTCAACAAGGGAATATGGTTCTGTTTCTGAAAAAGAAACCAATTATTTTGATGCAGTTCGCTGGCAAGATTATCTACAGTGCGTGTGGCTGAGTAGCGCAGTGGAGAATGCACTCGCCTACCACCGCAAAGACTCTGGGATCGAATCCAGCTGTCAGCGGTACCTCCGGCTTGGTCAGTCGTCCCTACTAACACAATTGGAAGTGCTAGCGGATGGGAAGCCAGTGGGGTGTATGTCCTGGTCGTTTTAAATTGCGGCTCCTACTGGTCGGTTGGGGCACCTGTTCAGCAGGGAGGGGATCGGGGGGAAATAGCGTGAACCTCTGCATGTGTTACGTTCTCCCAGTGAGAGTCCTCACTGTCAGGTGAAAAGAAGCGGCTGGCTGACTCCACATGTATCGGAGGAGGCATGTGGTAGTTCTACACCCTCCCCAGGCCGACAGTGGGGCAATGCGCGCAACGACCAGGAAGGGAATTGGCATAACGAATAAATTGGGATGAGAGAAAAATATACAGAAAAAGTGAGAAAAAAATATATATATATTGTAGTGCTGAGAGAAAAGAGTCGGAGGCGGTGTCTCGAAGCTAAACCTAATTCCTTTATTAATCATCAGCGTAACAACAAGTCGACGTAGTCGAGTCGACAGTAAGTAAGAATGCCGGTGGCAGGAAGTGCCACCCTATAAATCGTCCGGGGGGAACTACTATTCCCAACAACAGTTCTGTGTGAATTATGTACAGTCACTACAATATAAAAAGATTATCTACAGTGGTTAAGCTGTCACTAGCAGTTGTTTCCTTGTGCTTCAAAACCACCTCCATCGTGCCAGTGCTGAAACACTCTTCTGCAGCGAGCCTTAATGACTTCCGCACTGTTGCACTCATCATGAAGCACCTGGCAGTGGTGCACTGACAACAACCTGGCCGTCAACACCAAGAAAACCAAGGAGCTTATCGTGAACTTCAAGAAGACCAGACCTGTTTCAAAAAGAAAGTTCAACTTTCGAATGGTGCGTTGGATGATCCTCGAAAAATGCAGCCCGACCCGGTAGACGAGCGCAAAGACGCCCTCGGGCCGTCCGATGCATAAGAGGTTAAGAGGTTAATATACAACAATGTATTGGTTATTCGGCAAAAACGCAGCCCGGAGCCGACAGACGAGGGCAAAGTGCTGTGACATGTGGCGCTGATACAATACACAATAGTGTGTCATCAGCATAAAGATGGGTTTCACAACCATTTTGGGACCCAAAATTGTACCTTGTATAACACCTTTTGTTACCAACAAGAACTCAGACTGGGCACTTCCTGTCTTCACACACTGACGCCTCTCAAACAAATAATTCTGAAATCAATCACAAGCCTTTCTATCCAAACCAAAATTACATAATGATCAACTAATAATAATAATAATATCTTAAATTTATATAGCACCTTTCAGGAGACCCAAGGCGCTTAGCAGCTAAGGGAGGGGGACAGGGAACAACGTAACAACAAAATATTAATCAAAAGGAAAGAAAGAAAGAAAACGAAAGAAAAAAGGGGAATCAGGCAGTCATTTACAAAAAGGGAGTGAAGGGCTTTGTAGGTGATGAGGAGGATCTTGAAATTGATGCAGGACTTGAATGGAAGCCAGTGGAGGTGGATGAGGGTGGGGGTGATGTGGTACCAGGACTTGGTGCGGGTGAGAACCCTGGCAGCAGAATTGTTTACATATTGTAGCCTGTTCAGGGCATTACTGGGTAGCCATATGAGGACAGAGTTTGCGTAGTCAAGACGGGAGGTGACGAAAGCGTGGACGAGAGTCTCTGCTACGGAGTCGGGGAGAGATGGCCGGAGTCGGGAAATGTTCCTGAGATGGAAAAAGGCTGATTTGGTTATTGTTTTGATGTGGGAACCACCCAACCCTGCTCTTCAGGTGCCCCTTCTCCTGAGTAGTGGTGAATCCACCTTGATTGGCGGCTCTCCCTGTCGCTCCTCTCAGCCTGCTTCTGCAACATATAAGACCTTCTCCCTGTCGCTCCTCTCAGCCTGCTTCTGCAACATATAAGACCTTCTCCCTGTCGCTCCTCTCAGCCTGCTTCTGCAACATATAAGACCTTCTCCCTGTCGCTCCTCTCAGCCTGCTTCTGCAACATATAAGACCTTCTCCCTGTCGCTCCTCTCAGCCTGCTTCTGCAACATATAAGACCTTCTCCCTGTCGCTCCTCTCAGCCTGCTTCTGCAACATATAAGACCTTCTCCCTGTCGCTCCTCTCAGCCTGCTTCTGCAACATATAAGACCTTCTCCCTGTCGTTCCTCTCAGCCTGCTTTTGCAACATATAAGACCTTCTCCCTGTCGCTCCTCTCAGCCTGCTTCTGCAACATATAAGACCTTCTCCCTGTCGTTCCTCTCAGCCTGCTTCTGCAACATATAAGACCCTCTCCCTGTCTCTCCTCAGCAATATATAAGACCCTCTCCCTGTCTCTCCTCTGCAATATATAAGACACTCTCCCTGTCTCTCCTCTCAGCCTGCTGATGCAACAACATATAAACCCGCTCCCACACACACACACACACACACACACACACACACACACACACAGACTGTCGTGTAATGTTATCGCACCAGTATTTATTTAAGGGTTACACCTTTATACTATGTGGTCCGTATGTGTCTGTGAAAGAGACGGACGGACAGACAGACAGACAGACAGACAGACAGACAGACAGACAGACAGACAGACAGACAGACAGACAGACAGACAGACAGACAGACAGACAGACAGACAGACAGACAGACAGACAGACAGACAGACAGACAGACAGACAGACAGACAGACAGACAGACAGACAGACAGACAGACAGACAGACAGACAGACAGACAGACAGACAGACAGACAGACAGACAGACAGACAGACAGACAGACAGACAGACAGACAGACAGACAGACAGACAGACAGACAGACAGACAGACAGACAGACAGACAGACAGACAGACAGACAGACAGACAGACAGACAGACAGACAGACAGACAGACAGACAGACAGACAGACAGACAGACAGACAGACAGACAGACAGACAGACAGACAGACAGACAGACAGACAGACAGACAGACAGACAGACAGACAGACAGACAGACAGACAGACAGACAGACAGACAGACAGACAGACAGACAGACAGACAGACAGACAGACCGACAGACCGACAGACCGACAGACCGACAGACCGACAGACCGACAGACCGACAGACCGACAGACCGACAGACCGACAGACCGACAGACCGACAGACCGACAGACCGACAGACCGACAGACCGACAGACCGACAGACCGACAGACCGACAGACCGACAGACCGACAGACCGACAGACCGACAGACCGACAGACCGACAGACCGACAGACCGACAGACCGACAGACCGACAGACCGACAGACCGACAGACCGACAGACCGACAGACCGACAGACCGACAGACCGACAGACCGACAGACCGACAGACCGACAGACCGACAGACCGACAGACCGACAGACCGACAGACCGACAGACCGACAGACCGACAGACCGACAGACCGACAGACCGACAGACCGACAGACCGACAGACCGACAGACCGACAGACCGACAGACCGACAGACCGACAGACCGACAGACCGACAGACCGACAGACCGACAGACAGACAGACAGACAGACAGACAGACAGACAGACAGACAGACAGACAGACAGACAGACAGACAGACAGACAGACAGACAGACAGACAGACAGACAGACAGACAGACAGACAGACAGAGATAGAGATAGAGAAAGAAAGGGGGAGAGTGGGAGAAAGACAGAGAGATAGACTCAGTGCCAGTAGCTCTGGGGTGTGTTCATATAATTGAGAAGAACGTTTTGGAACATTGGAACAGAACAAGAAGGTTTATGAACAGTTCAGATGTAGGGAAGATGAAAGTCTCATTTAGTCAGGTACACATTTAAGCATGTAAATACAAGATCTGTGCGCCATGGATTTATTAAGCATTACATCACGCGACGGAGTGTGTTATATGAATTAGATCACGCCTAGGGGTGGTTGTTAGGCCCGACGTGCAGCATGATCTAATTCGTATAACACACGACGTCAAGTGATGTAATGCTTTAATACAATGGCCGAATTCACCCAACCTTATTGCTATACAATAAACACACAGCAATTGAAGCATAATTGAGATTTATTCACAAAACCATCCACAGAAAAAGTAGGTAAAAAAAATAAAAAGTTGCCTCCGTGTCTAGAAGCAGAGGGAGGTGCTACAAAGCATGCCATCTAACAACAAACTTCATATAAATCCCGCAATTTATTATTGTTTTGACAATGGGTCATGACAAACCAATTACATAATCCAACATAATGTGTAACAAACTAATATTACATCGGTCCGCGACCCGATGGTTGGGGACCTCTGCTATAGAGCCACACTCCATTATGCACAAGTTTACAGACTTTCGGAGTATGTATATTATTCAATGAGACTACAGCCAGCTTTTGCGCGACGGAGAAATACAATTTCAATTGTGACGAGAGAAGATCATCTCCCGATTCAGATACAATTTAACACACACGGTTCCAAAGATATTAATGTTTTGCGTAAAATGTTCACCCAGCAATAGGTGCATCTCATCTCTCCTCTCTCATGTTTTCTGTGCTTCTCCTCTCCGGCACCCGAGACAGAGAGCACTCAGCCAGTGGCCACTCCCCTCAGATGCAAAGTTCTGTAGTTTTTCACACAACGAGGAAAAAAATACAGTCGGGCAATCTAACAAGAATTAACGTATTTACAAGTGTGTCAGTGTAATGGTGAAGTCAAGTGCTTTGAGCAGGATAAACTTATAACTTATATTATATATATGTTACAGTATATAAAAATACCGTTTTACTTTTGTGCAGTAACTGAAGCTGCCACCCCCCCCCTTCCAACGTGCCTGATTGTTATGCATTTTACTCTGCCAATTGGCGACCCAATAAAAACGGGTCCGTGACTCATTTTGGGTTGCGACCCTAAGTTTGGGAAACGCTGAATAGTAGATCCAAGTCTGACAAAAAAATGTATAATCGACGGCCATTTAAAAAAAAAAATTAAGTCCGCAAGTTGGTTGGTTGGTTGTTTGGTTGGTTGGATGGTAGGAACACCTACTTGAATAGAACAGCCTGGCTCTGGGTTGTAAGAACCTAATAACTGCGTTCTGTGACGGCAGATGACTTGTTTTTACACCAGCAGTCCTGGTGCTCTTCTTCTGTATGACATCTCAATAATACTTGGGGTGTTGTCGATATAAGGTAATATAAGGAAGTCATAACCACACACACACACACTCACTCACACACACACACACACACACACACACACACTCACTCACACACACACACACACACACACACACACACACACACACACACACACACACACACACACACACACACACACACACACACACACACACACACACACACACACACACACACACACACACACACACACACACACACACACATATTATGAATCATAATGATAATAATATATAATATTATAATATAATATAATAAATATGATTATGGTCATGCCCACACACGTTTTGGGAATCAAAAGTACATGGAGGTTCAGAAGTTCAAGTTGTTGATGCCTTCGCCATGGCAACACATCAACTCTCATGCAAACGGTATCATGTGCCAAAACCAACACTGCCTTCCACAATAGCGCTATCCACAAGACTAGGCAAGACTAGGACCTGCGGCACACACACACACACGTACGTGTTACAACAATGTCAGGCAGTCACTCAGTTACGTACAGTACATTCACTATTGTAGGCTGGCCCTACAATCACAATCTTATAAAAATAAAAACACTGGAGATATCTGTTGCATGTGAAGTAAAAAGCCATTTAGATCTACAGTATAAACACCATGTAGATCTACAATATACATGTCTTTATCAGACCTACTGTAAGATACATAAGGAATCATAAAATAACAAACAATACTGTAGCCGGTCATAATGCATACAGTTCATTGCACAGAATCTATATACAACTCAATCATTTTCCCGCTCCGTCCGTCACATAGCGGCTGAATCAGAGGGCACGTGAAAGGACATTTATAATGAGTCAACGTCGACAGCAAATGGTCCATATATCCAGTTAGTGGTACCAGTTATATCCTCGGTGTAACTGCCTCTCTTGCAATGATGACGCAACCCGTCTTTGATCTTTACTGATTGGCTTTATTTCCGTTCGAAGAGAACATCTTTATTCCGAACCGTAAAACTGTGAAAACATACATGAAATACAATAAATCACTGATCAAACCATAACAACATACATACATATTATCTCTGCTTGTATAGGCGTGGCACCGGTCTTTGCAAGGTTGGTTGTATAACTCACTGAACTTGACCTACAAGCACATTACGGACCCAAACGTACCTTGTTGACTGCATGCAATATGAGAGGAAAGTTAAAGATGGTCGTGGAGGAGTGAAGGAACGAACCTTATAGTGTCTCTCTATTTATACCCTATGGTCTGCTACGACATCACAATGTTCCAGAACGTTCTAGCCTGTTCTAACGGGTTCTACTATGACATCACCGCTATGACATCACAATGTTCCAGAACGTTCTAGCCTGTTCTAACCGGTTCTACTATGACATCACACTGCAGCTAACTGGAATTACACTATGACTATGCAGTTACACTCGGTATTCCACAAACATGTACCGGCAGGCCTGCCGAGCATCACAGCACACACCTCAGTCTGCCTGAAGAAATATATTGTATACACACACAGGAGAGAGAAAGAGACACACACAGACAGACGTCCACAGTCCTGTGTATTATTGTTGAGTACTTTTGACACAGCAGAGGACATTTTACTATGCGAAGATGCCCAAACTCCTGTTTTCTAGCATACAGAGCTATGAGCTGAAGGATCTGATTGATGACGTGAAACGACCCAGAAGGTGAGGGTCGACAGAGGCTCTGTGCCTGAAATTAGATTAGATTGTACTTTATTATCATTATATTTTTCGGACAATGTCCTTCTTCAGTGCTAGCCATACCACTGAAGAAGGACATTGTCCGAAACATGTCTGCTTTTGATACAAGCTGCCATTAAAAAACATTGAACCTGTGAGTGCTGGTCCGGCTACCCTGCTTTGATATACTGAACTTTATGGGATTACAGCACCCAGTGTGAGAACTTGTGAGCGTGGTCTAACTTGACTATATTATCATTATATTTGCAATGCATACAACAAGATTTGGGACTCAAACTTTAAGGTGCAGTAGTGGAATATAAAATCACACAGGTAATAAAAGAGAAACATAATAAAATACTATACAGAAACATAAAATACTATACAAGAAACATAAAATACTATACAGAAACATAAAATACTATACAAGAAACATAAAATACTATGCAAGAACTATAAAATACTATAAAGAAACATAATATACTATACAATAAACAATGTTACAATACAATATTCAAAATAACAACAATATACAAAATAACAATCACAGTGTCAGACGGTAGTGGGTGGGTATTGCACTGTGTATATTGCACTTGGGGGGTAGGTTGTTGCACAGTGTGGGAATGTGAATGTGAAATGATGATGATAATGATTACATTGATACATGTATGATAACCCAGAACATGCGTATTTACCTTCTTTGAACAGCTTTGTTCTACTATTGCACCAGTACATATCAAGGTTCATCACACAGATTGACTTGCAAATTATATCAAAATGAGATTGTGATATTTAGGACATCCATGTGATATTCATGACATGCATGACATGACATACGTATTCACTATGTAGTACACCATGTATACTCTTATCGATAGTATATTTGTATTTATATATACGTATATTTATTTATTTAAACTTTACTTTATATATTTTTTTCAATGGTGTACATATGACATAAACAGGATTACAAAACACACATAAAGTCGATTGAAAACACACAACAAATCAATCACCAACATGCGGTCAAATATAAATACAGCTCATATGCGATTAGCACATCGCAGAAAGCAATTACAGGTACTGTATGAGTCGCCATAGGGCATCTATTAATTACGAATCTAAGCCATCCAAAAGAAACAAGCATACTCGTTTTAGGTCACGTAGGATATTCCATGATTACGCTGCATCGATAAAAAAAGCAGTCATTCCTAGATTCGTTCTAGCACGGGGAACTTGAAGAACTAGGCAATCACTGGAACATGTTAAGCGTGGGCCAGTGTTCCATAGATGAGTCATAAGGTGGTCGTTTACAGAGTAGGGTTTATAAATATACAGATACCAATGAGTACTGCTCCTGTTAGACAGAGAAGCCCAACCAATCTTATCATAAAGAATACAGTGGTGAGTGCTGTAGCTATCACCAGTAATAAACCTCAGGGCTGAGTGGTAAACAGGGTCTAAGGGCCTGAGTGTGGATGCATCGGCATTCGACATGTCTGTATATTGTATTTGTATTTGTATTTATTTATGAACACAGAGTTAAACAAAAGTCAAAGAAAATATATAATAACCATATTGTGAAGGAGAAGTTAGAAGCCTATAGAGGCTTATCGAGAACTTCCCCTGTTAAAATCAAAACATACAAAAATATAAATATTCTTTTTAAAATACCAGTAATACATTCAAAAGATATGTGTTAACACAAACATACACACAGTACATACATGCATATACTGTATACTGCATACATAATAATACATAACCACCCAACCACCTGCCTACAAACCTACCCACCCACATAACCAAATGCATACCTACATGTATGACCTATTTATCTATCTACTACTTTTGGATATGAGCATTTTTTTGTAGATATTCCATCGCCATAGTCCAAAATTGCCAGGAAAGTTGATTCAGCAATCCTTTTTCTACAGATCAAAGGGAAACTGGCTTTGTTTCTATACAAAAACACAATATTTTGTCACAATTTGCTAACAAGATTCCCAAAAATGTTAATCAGATTCCAAGATATTTGTATTCTGTGACCCTTTCAATATTTGAACCATTCACAGTAGAGATTGCCATAGTCTTATGTTTTCGAGAAGACCATTAATTAAGTTTAATTTAAAACAAGTTTGAGATAAATTCGAGATTTTTTCGAAGGCGTTAAATGAAAGCTGCAGGTTCTCCATGGCTAGTTGAACTGAGTCTATACAACACACGATTGTGTCGTCCGCACATAGATGGGCCTGACAACCTTTCAATGAGGAGACAATATCATTTATATAAGAGGACTGGGCCTAAGATTTAACCGTGCAGAACACGCTTTGTTATCTGTACAAACTCTGATTTGATATTTCCGGATGTCACGCACTTACGTCGTTCAAACAAATACCCCTGAAATCAGACGCAAGCCGTTCTGTTCTACCTATACCAATATAGTTTTTTTGGTATTTATTTTGTAAGAGCAAATAATGACGACATAATGATAAATGCCTTTGATAGAGCCACAAATGCTTATTATCATCTAACACAGATAACATTTAATTTGTAACAGCTGAAAACTGAGTGAGTTGTGAGACAAGACATGAGTTGACTGTTTATCAAGGACTCCGGGTTTTTGTCTGCCATTCTATTATTATTATTATTATTATTATTATTATTATTATTATTATTATTATTATTATTATTATTATTATTATTATTATTATTATTATTATTATTATTATTATTATTATTATTATTATTATTATTATTAACACTTTCTGCGCCAGACCCGAGTATAGTCGGGTTTTGGCAGTTTTTTCTTTTATTCGATATTTCCATTCATTATCCATCCAGGGAGCCTGGTGTTATCATAGGGAATGAGTCTGAGATCCCAAAAGTGCAATACCGGCCGCATCCTACCAGGCGGCGGTATTGAGCACCCTTTGAAACTCTGTGTCTTGGGCTGTGCGTCGATTATATTGGTCCGGGTGGACATTTCCATGTCAGGCAAGGGGAGCGGTTGTCCCGATCGGCTTGAGGAGCGTCAAATGCTCCAGATGGATGATGTATGGTGGATTATGTTGGCGACACCAATACTGGGACTCGCGATCAGATAATTGGAACATTCTTTTTGGGACACATCCTAGTCAAGGTAAGGGCTATATGATATCAATCTTGTATTGATCAAAGCATGCCTTCATTGCGATCCGAGCGTATGTGTGTAACGCACCATACCATACCATAACATATTCCGTTGGTGACGATCAAAGCATAAAAAAACGATTTGATTTTTTAATTGTAGCATGTGTAGGAATGGAACGCCAATGCATTTAGTATAATATACGTTGGGGGCTATTACCAGCCTGCCATGAATTACCCTAGACCGCTCTAAAACCATACTTATATTCACCACAGTATAAAACGGGAATGTATGGATGACATTTTTTTCTTCTTTTTCACATAATATTATTGAACGATAGATACTCAATGTCAAATGGGCAATAGAATTGTATCCATAGCTATAATATAGTTATAGCCCGGCAAACACTGCCACGTATTCCTATACTTTAGCACGCTGACCTTTTAACCACACAGTACACAGCACTCTCTGGCGCTGAAAGTGTTAATATGTTCTACTCTATTATTATTTAATTTATTTCCTGCATGTACCTCCCCTCCCCCATGCTGCTGCTATGACCCTCAATGGGATTAATAAAGGAACACTTGACTTGACTTAACTTGACTTGATTTGATTTGACTTGGCATGTACTGTACGTCTAAGCTCTATATTACAAAACAACAACTTTTGAAAATTGATCAAAAACAAATCACAAATGACAGCTGGAAATGTGTATTAAGCTGTTTGTTTGTTTGTTTCAGTTTTCTCGTGTGTGTGTGTGTGTGTGTGTGTGTGTGTGTGTGTGTGTGTGTGTGTGTGTGTGTGTGTGTGTGTGTGTGTGTGTGTGTGTGTGTGTGTGTGTGTGTGTGTGTGTGTGTGTGTGTGTGTGTGTGTGTGTGTGTGTGTGTGTGTTGTAATGAAGCATCCGAATTAAAACACATTCTCTTTTTTATTTATTTTATTTACAGGTTCGATGGAAGGCGCAGGAAGCAGAAGAAGGATGTCCAGTGTATCCTGCTACAGGAAATTAAGGATGACAATTCCCCCTCAAAGCTCAAGTACATATCAAAGAGGAATATATCGATTACTTTCCCCTCAGCAATACATCTTTTTCCCACTGTGAGCGGTGGGATCTGACCCCAGACCAGCCAGGCTATTTCCAACGGAAAATCACTGGGGGTTCATGGGCCACACAGAATACTTGAATGTATATAGTATAATAGTTATATAATATCTATTACAGTATTATAATACATTAGATATATTACTACATGGAATAAACTAATCTTTCACTTTAATGGTGTGACTGACATCAATTCCACACAGCAGTCAGTCCATACTAAACAAAAGGAAAGCTATGGTTACTTACAAAACTTTGATACAGAAGTGCAAACGGTTACAGCCAATCACAGCACATGTGCTTTTAAAAGACCTACCAGGCCAGGTTTGCAGGCGCCCTCTTGTGGGCCATATTAAAAAAAAGGGCCGTATCGCTAGTTAGACCCGGTCTAGAGACAAGGGTCACTACACAGCCCCTCTTAGTTAAATAGCCTTTATTTAACAGGTAGGCCTCAATTCACGGCAAGCCATGCCGGTCACGAATACGTGTCTCAACAACAGGGAGTCAGTCAGACATCTGGATCCAATGATCGGCTCAAACACTCGAAGCACCTGGAGTCTGTGCTGAACTCTGGGAATCTGTTTTTAGCTTCTGTGTACGTTTGAACATCGTACAACCAACTCTAAAACTCAATACTTTAGTATTAGTAGTATTTAGTATTAGTGGTTTTAATTGATTGTACAAACTCTATTATGAATTGCAATTATTGTATATTTATTGTATGTATCATGTATTTATCATGTATGTATGCTCAAGGGCTTGCCCTCTATGAATTTCCGAGGTGAAATAAAGGTTGAATGAATTGTAGGCCGGCCCTCCCCCGCAACGTGATCCAGAATTGGTGTAAAAAGTACCCAGAAAGCCTCCTTAAGTGAAAGTATGGGTACCGTCTCAAAATCGTACTCAAGTAAAAGTCAGAGTATCTGGCTAAAAACACACTTGAGTAAAAGTCCAAAAGTTTCTACTTTTAAATGTACTTAAGTACTAAAAAGTTAAAGTTAAAACTTTTTTCTGACTGTCTATTCTTCTGATAGCAGGTGTTTAATCAAAGATCCCTACTTTCTAGTCTTGCACAAGGACCAATCAGCATGGGTATGGGCGGGTTCATTTTCCATTGATGGGGATTTGATTGGGCTGTTTTTAAATAAAGCGCGGCCGCAGGATTAATAACCTTAACGTTAGTTCGGCCAGAGAAACAAATATACGAATTAAAATGGTTGGACCTGCAAGATTTGTACTGTGTACTTTGTAGGTCTGCATTTTAAATGTAAGGAGAATAAATGTTTTTTTTTCTGTGAAATGTAATTGAGTAAAAGTACAAGTATACAAACCTAATAATACTCAAGTAAAGTACACATCCCCAAAAACAGTACTAACGTTTTGTAACAAAGTACATTTACTCAAGTACTTTACACCCCTGCCCACAGGGCAGGGCAGAGATTAAACTCATGTTTGATGTTAATCGTTAAAATGAATCGTTCATTCTGTCTCCATTACAGATCACAGGAGGGCAATACGATCCAGCGTGCTCTGGAAACCATATTAAAGGATAAAAGTAAGACCGTCGTCCGCTTGCTTTGAGGGGAAACGTAGCAGTCGTTAGGGAACAGGCCAAACGCTTGTGTTTCTCTCCACAACTTGTCACCGTTGTTAACATAGTTAGAATTCCTCAATTAAAGGTGACCTATGTCGTTTTGGGAAAGGAATCTGAAACTCAGAGAAGTGAAGAAGATGAACGCTTTCACTGCCACACGACAAAGGGTTAACCCTTTCACTACCACACTACAGAAGGTTAACCCTTTCACTACAACACTACAGAATGTTAACCCTTTCACTACCTGTTAGGGTTTGTAACCGACCTCAAACGCAACGGCACAGAGAGAGTTGTTCAGAGTTAGCCAAGGCAAGGGCGTATTTATTTTCAGAGTTACAAGATGGAATGAAGTTAAGCAACCGAACAAACGGGGAATCTGGCATGTGAAGGTTGTTGCGGCTCTGCAGATACTCCCAGTAGGTGGTGGTGAGGAATTGGCTTGTGACGTCTGAAGCGGCTCTGCAGATCCTCCCAGCTTTCACTCCCGGTGGAAACGGAGAGAGAGAGAAATCTGAGTTAGCCCAGCGCACAACAGAAACAGAGAGGTGACTGATCCAGTATATATCCAAGTGACTTGATCTTCGGTGTACCACACACAGTTAGCAGAGTCCAGAGAAAAAACAATACGGTAATCCAAAGTGTAAATCCAACACAAAAAATAGGTGAGAACAGTACAAACAAAAACAGGATCTCTTCTGTGTTTCACAAACACACAAAAAACTGATGATCCAAAAGAACTGTTTCCAAAAACTCACCAGAGCGCAATGCGTAAAGCGGGCAGATAACGAGGCGCAGCTCAGAACGGGAAACCAGGTTCTCCACAGGGATTCTCCACAAAAGTCCTGGAGAGCAAAAGACAGCAAACAGCGACGGGGAAGGCAGGCAAATGCAGGAGTATTCAGAACGATCCAACATCGATAGTAGGGGGATCAGGGTATATAAAGCCACAGGGCGCTGATTACAAGCTGTGACAGCTGCGGGATGAAATTGATACTTGCTCCAGAAGCGTGTGGCGGGGAGAGCACCAATCAACACGGCACCTTACAGGAACGGAGCGTGTGGCTGGGAATGCAATTAATCAACAAAGTACCTTAAAGGAACGGAGCGTGTGGCGGGGAGCGGACCAAACCTCACACTACCACACTACAGAAGGTTAACCCTTTCACTACCACACTACAGACTGTTAACTGTCTGTAGTGTGATAGTAAAGGGTTAACGTAAGGTTATGTATATAACCAAGTTCTATGAATTATGGTGACGCTCAGCGTCATCTGCACACACTTCACTTCGTGCATGAGCACTGAATAAAAAATTCCACAATGTACCTTTACATCCCAACATTCGTCTGGCCACACCCCTATCCGCTTTCCTTCATAAGCAGGTGTGTGGTCACCTACTCGCCTCCTTCCCAAACTTTCACCACAAGGTGAGATCAAGGGCCGCAGTGGCGTCCTGACGCTGAGCGTCACCATAATTCATAGAACTTGGTTATATACATAACCTTACGTTCTATTTCATTATGGCTGCCGCTCAGCGTCATCTGCACTACAGGAGCTGAGCGGGAGCCTGAAGCTCGACAAATGTACCCCACTGAGGCCCCCCACAACCATCAGACCGGGGAGGACAGAGCCCCCCGACCCTCCCTAATGGAGGATACCCTCCCTATTGGAGGACGGGAGGGAGACGGATCCGACCGTGCGAAGAGGAACTCAAGCAACTCAACGCACAGGGTGAGCAGATCGTGGCTTGACCCCACGACTACGCACACACACAACCCGCATGCCACCAGGGAACGAACGGAAGGACCAACCCTCGTTACTGCCCCCAAAATCACGGAGTCAAGAGCAAACTCAACCCTGTGGCAAGGCCGTAGCAGCGGAGAGCGAAGGAAGACCCAGACCCACCGAAGGGACTGGATCCCCTGGAAAAAAGGGGGGCCCGGAGAAGTCAATGACGCCAGGCATCAAGACCCCACCAGGCGGTCACTTAGTGACACCGCCCCCCCACATCGCCAGCGTATTCGGATTGGGCCCCTCCAAGAGCGGGCCCTTTCCCCCCAATAGTACACCGCCTGGCACACTGACCCTGCAACACAGGCAGTCAGTATGGCCGTAAAGCACTCAAAAAAGGTTAACCAACGGAAGCAGGCAGCGCACTGGGGAAAAACCAGGCAGCAGGCTGTAGACCTGAGCCTGGAGCACTGCGGACGAGACAGGCGCCAAAGGGGTCAACTGAAAACAGCCCCCCCGGCGGAAGGGGCGTATGCTGGCGTTGTTGAGCACCATGACAAAGCCTCCATAAAAAAAAAAAACACCCAGAGGGGTCGAGGCAGAGAAGGCAGACACGATTGGCAGACGTCATGAACGTGCAGGGGCACACTCAACCGGGTAACCCGGGAGTTGACTCTGCTCCAACACACCAGGGAATCAACCACCCTCTCGGTACACAGACGGTGGTTGTTCCTATAACCCCTCAAGAAAAAACTCCAAAACACATCAGCTATACCGCAGTACAAGTGTTTCAGTTTCCAAAAAGGGTTATCCCAGGCCTACGGTTTCAACGAAACATTACTTCGGACCGGGCCCGGCAGCTCGGGAAGCACACAGGGTTACCAGAGGAGGTCCAGAAGACCACCCCAACAGCCCCCTCTCCGCCATGCGTGAGAGAGGAGCGAAAGAAAGGAGAACCAGCCCCTTATAATAGTGCCAGGTACAACATGTACCCAACAAAGGGTCTCCATAACGCCTAACCCCGTGACACCCGGGCCGAGCCGGCATTTTTCCCCCTGAAAAAAGCCCAAGTCCCTCAGGGTACCAGAACAGCAGATCTGCATCCCCGGCGGACAACGGGTTAACTGACCTGGACCAGCGTGACCAGAACCAGTCCCGTGCCCTAACCACGCCGACATGCCTACTCCAGGAGAAGGGGCAGATATGCATGTTGATCTAAAACATGAAAAGAGGGCGCCACCCAGACGGTCCTGTTTATACCGCGCTCGGTGGCCCACCCCAAGGGCGTGAGACCCCTCTACCTATGTTCTGATCTATTCCGTTAACATCCCCCAGATATGAACGAGAATCCGTCGAGACCCAGTAACAGGCTCTCGGAAGAGGAAAAAATCCCCCATCCCAGTTGCTTTATAAAAACGCTGTTTTAATAACAAGTAACCAAGGCGTACTAGCCAACCGCATGATTCTTAACAGAAACACCCCGAGCCAGCACTATGTATGCGTCGGGACCCAAAACATATCAATGGACAGTCTAACCAGACCCCACATTGATCCTTCAAGGCGCCTGGGAGAACGACAAAAAGGTTGTCGTGCTTCATATTCTCCACTCTTTTTTATTAAAAAAGAAAGAAACACCGACTGACATGAATCCCACGTGATGCAGCCGAGGGTAAAATTTTTTTACATTTTTACATCCCGTCCCCCTCACCACAGAGGAGAGACGGAACTCCTCAGAGAGACTTCCCACGTGAGCCATAGATTGAAAAGTCACGGTAACATTGAGTCATGTGACCAACCGACTCAATTTACGCATATATCGAGCATAGTAGAACAGTAAGTTCTTACGCTCTGCCCCGACAACTTGACAACAACAGACCCTACATACGGGTGTAAACTCACGGAAGTCATCGTCCAATAGCAACGTGCCTAGTGACGTGTGCTATGACGGGGGGAAACCCAAGACTCAAACGCCTGTGATGGGTGCAGAGTCTGGGAACCCCCCCCCCCTCCTTGCCAAGCCGCCTAACAGCTTGGCCCTGACTGAATGAAAAAAGAGTCCAATAAACCCCCTGACCAATCAGAAGAGGGAAGGAGGGGTTTATCCGGCACCCCCTCACAAGCCCAACCCTTGCATACGACAACAACAATAGCCATATGATACCTTTAGTAGCAATGCTAATGAATAGCGCAAGCTAATACAATGCACGCTAACCACAGACACATCTGTGAACAGGGTTTATAGCAAGACCAAGTTGTGTGTGTGTGTGAATCCGACACCCGCATTCCATGTTCTAAACACAGAAGAAATTGATAGAGAGAGAGAGCGGCCGAGCCGCGGTACGTTTTCATACAAGCATTACTGCAAACCAACACAATAGTGTTGCAGCTCAATATCACTGTTTAAGCAACAGAGCACACAACTAACCTCTACCTTTATGTGGAGATTCAGGTCGAGGCAGAAAAAACCCTTTTTCAACCGAGTGTAGGCTGCAGGCCTTGCTTAAGCTCTAACATGAATGTAACATCTAGCCCTCCTATCAACCCATACTAGCGAAAGATTCACACGTTGCAACCCCATCATATGTTTGGTGAATAAACACACAGTTTGTTAACAAAAAATACAGTCCCCCTTTAGAGGGGACTCTTTATTTTCGAACAAAATCATAGAGGGGCCGGGAAGGGAAACAGGGGGGGACCACAGAGGGAAAAAGTCACTGAAGTCTTTGCGACGCCTGCCACGAGCCGCTCGGGGCTTCCCACCCCGTGGAGCCCCGGAGGGACGGTAAACGATCGGCGGCTGGTCTCGACGATCCCTACCGTCACCTCCGGGCGTAGATGGGCCGGCTGCAGTGGTGGAGGCGCCCTCTCTCCTCCTGGCCTTCTTCGCTGAAGGTCCAGCAGTGGCGGTGGTGGCAGCGGCGGCCATGGCGGAGGAACCTCGACGACGCGGCGGCCGTCTGACTCCACCGGCAACATCGGGCGGGGGGAAATGAGGCTGGAGCACGGAGCGCTCCTCCTGCATCTCCCTGCAGGTTGAGGTCATCAGCTGCAGTGCCGACCCGAATAATCCAGCCTCGGAGAGGGGTGCCGTCAGAAGGGGAGTCCTCTTCTTCTCCGGCACACGCGCCTGCTCCAGCCAAAGGTGACGCTGCGGCTATAGCCTTCGGCTGAATCAGATGCAGGATGGCTCCTGCCGACTGGGCGAGCTGATCATGCTGTAAATCAGTCAGCTCCGTGCCGCCCGTTAATATCCCGGACATGAATCTCGCCAGCTGCGGGATGTTAGAAGTGGCAGCAGGAGATTGTGTTCCGGTGATAAATAACTGGTCGCTCCAAAATGCCAACCGCCTCGCCGATTTCCCTTGGGGAACCCGCTTCCGTAACGGCTCCCACACCACCTCCGGACAAAGGAGCGCCGCCATCGGCCTATCAAGCCGTGGCACGCCCTCCTTCATGCCGTTTACCAAACCCGCCACCCGCGTGACTTGCACGTAGGCGGGAGTAAGGCCCATGATGTGGGAGACCACCTGGCCCTGACGGACATAGGCCGCCATTGAGGGGAAAAATGGGTAGACAACGTCCACCCCTCTCACCGGGCGACGTTGCCATAGATGACCTATGAGATCATCAGGGACAGGAACAGGCAGTGGCTGTGGCAGCGGCACGCCGTTTGCGACTGCCGCCGTCGCCATGAGCTCGGGAAACAAAGCACGCAGTTCCCCCTGCATACTTTCCTCCTCCGAGCCCGCGTCCCTCACATACAGCAGACTACTGGTCAAGGAGCCAAATTTTTTTTTTTTTTTTTTTTTCATTTACCTCCGATTTTCTCCCATCCCAATGTTAGTCGTATGCCAATTCCCAGTCCCTTCCTGGTCGCTGCGCACTTACCCCCCACAGTCAGATCATCTGGGAGAGTGGAGGCTACCACGTGCTTCCTCCGACACACGTCCAGCCAATCATCGCTTCTTTTCACCTGGCAGCGCGGATTCTCATCGAGAGGGCGTAGCGTGTGGGAGGATCACACTATCCCCCTCAAGTCCTATCCGCGCTTAGCAGGCGCCCCGACCAAACTGTAGGAGTCGCTGTTTACAACGACTCGGACCCACCCCACCAGCTTCTCCCACCCTCTAATACAGCCAATTGTATTAGTGCAGACGGCCAGCCAAGCTGGTGACAACCCCGGAGCTGTGAGCTGGATTCGAACAGGCGAATCCAGCTCATAGCTCCGGGGTTGGTGACGAACGCAATCTCCGCTCGGCCACCTAACCGCCTAAGGAGCCACATTCTGATGTGGCTGATAGTAGGGCATCCCGCCGCCGAGTCGGAGGTTCTAACCCAACATCTGCGGACGGGGAACCCCAAGGAGACATCTCACCCCCCTCCAGTGTTACCTGGACAGGCAGGGGACATGTCTCCACCGGGCCTTCAAACAAGAACCCGTCCGCCTCTATCATGTAGTCCTCTGTCTCCATCGGGCATGTAGAGACCGACGCATCCTCATCTGGCTCCAGCAACTCACCAAAACCAGGCCGTTCGCGTCTGCAAGCCACCATCTTGCGACGGGAGCGAGCTGACGCAAAAAGTTTGCGTCTCAAATCCCCCGCAACCAAAGGAGCCGGCCGCCCAACAGCGGACGACTCCCCGGAAGCAGAGGAACCAGAGCCGGAACCAGGCCATCGCACAGGAGACGGCACTGGTGCACCAGCTCCTTGGAGAGGCAAACTACCCATCGGACACCTACCGGGCGTGGCTGCCGACCACGAGAGAGGCCTCAACCCCGCTCCAAGACGCACGACAGAGGCGGCAATGGAGAACCGCTGGTGAAGAGTGGCGTTGTGAGCGCAACCCTCCGAAGTAGACATTATGATTAGAAATAATGAGAGAAGAAAAAAGCAAGAAAAAATTTAAACACGTCTCAACTTTCTTCAGCTAACAACCTCGTCAAGTGTGGGATCTACCGAAGGCACTTCCTTGTGGTGAAAGTGAAGAAGGAGGCGAGTAGGTGACCACACACCTGCTTATGAAGGTAAGCGGATAGGGGTGTGGCCAGACGAATGTTGGGATGTAAAGGTACATTGTGGAATTTTTTATTCTGTGCTCGTGCACGAAGTGAAGTGCGTGCAGATGACGCTGAGCGGCAGCCATAATGAAATAGAACCTTCTGTAGTGTGGTAGTGAAAGGGTTAAGCTTATTGGGAAATGGTGTCACTGAAACACCCTTTGAAGCTAGAAGGCCACATGGGAGAGAGTTACTGTTCATTCTTGTTGTTATTGTTGTTGTTGTTAGGGATGCACGACAATTATCGGGTCGATAATTATCGGGCCGATATCAGGAATTATGACGCCATCCCGATAAACCAGATAACATTATTGATAGCTCCGATAATATATAATAAATTTTTTGGTTAAAAGAAATCCGGTGTGGGTGGATTGGGATGTAGGGCGTTTGTTTTTTCTGTAGGCTACTCCCGTTTTGCCAGTACTGTGGTACGACTGATTGGTGGTTTAGGAAGAGGGAGTTTTTCACAAATCCAGCGCTCCCTTTCTCATGCCTGGCTGTGACGTAGTCACGTAACTTTCAGAAGCAGCACACTCAGATAGTAAACAAACATGGCATCGGTAGTGTGGGACTTTTTTCAAAGTTTCAGAGGAAAACAGTTTGCTTGCTATTTGTAACAAATGCAGAAGTTCCACGAGGAGGGAAAGGGGCAACAAGCCAACCTAACACACCCAACCTAATAAGTCACCTGAAACATCACCACCGCTACGATGGTGTATTAAAATCCGACGACGACACGCAAGCAGCTAAAGGCTAAGCTGCTGCGAATCCAAAGCCAGCTGCAAAGGAACCTTGTACCTTGTACCTATTGACGAGGCGTTTGCAAAATTAAAGAATTTTGACAGAAATGACCCAAGGGCTCAAGCGATCTCTAACTTGATCACAGAAATGATGGCACTTGACGACCAGCCCTTTTTCCCTCGTCGGCTACTTCATCATTTAGAGCCCAGGTTCATAATTCCATTATTTGGAAAAATAAATATGATCACTTTATTTGAAGAGTCAAAACTGTTGTCTTGGCTTTGTTTTGTTCATAGTAGTAACGCTCATGTCATGTTAAATCTGGTTAGGTCAAAACTACAGGAATACAATTTTTTTTAATAATAATAATAATAATAATAATAATAATAATAATAATAATAATAATAATAATAATAATAATAATAATAATAATAATAATAATAATAATAATAATAATAATAATAATAATAATAATAATAATAATAATACAATAAATATATATATATTATCAAAAAATCAATATAGTGCACCCCTAGTTGTTGTTGTTTACAATGGTACAATTATGTTTACAAGCTTTACTAATAAAATACATATCTTCTAGGCTTACATTTGGATTGCGGTGCTTCAAACGATTTTTGTTTTATTTACGATGACATAAGAAATTATTCTAAGAATTACATACATTCCAAATGATGTTCCGCAAATATAAACAAATGAATCTCCCCAAACTGCGTAGTGCACCTTTAACTCATTCAGCGCCAGCTATTAGACGGGGCCCGTTGTAGCAATGCTACGCTTTAAAAGATAGGAGTGCGTCAGCTTGTTTGTAGAGCTATAACTATATTCTATATTATAGCTATGGATACAATACTATGGCCCATTTGACATCAAATATCTATCGTTCAATATGTGAAAAAGAATAAATGTTTTCATCCATACGTTCCCGTGTTATACCGTGGTGAATATGAGTATAGTTTTAGAATGGTCTGGGGTAATTCCCGAAAGGCTGAGTTATAGCCTCATACGTGAATCCTACTATAAGCGTTGCCGTTTCTTGCCTGGACACACGCTACTATTCCCAAATAAAATCTATATAATAGGTATTATGTTTCATCATGAATGCATGAAAGGGGGGGGGGGGGGGGGGGGTAGTTTCTTATTATTTAATTGCCAGTAACGGCATTCGTATTGAACACTAAAAACGTTGATCAGCTCGATCGGTATAAAAGCATTGCACGATCAAGCCAGAATTGACGTCAGATAGTCCTTACCTGTGATCGGGAGTATTCCAAAAATAATATTCCAATTGTTTTATCGCCATCTGGTCCATCCGATTAGACCAGGTTGCAGAAACAAATTAGTGGGGGGGCATAACATTTTCTCGGGGGGGCACAATGATTTTTCAACACAGGTTCCCTTTCATACGTTTCAGCTGGGACAGCGGCGCTGTGGCTTGCTTGGCGCTGCCCACAGTGCTGAACTAAAGAGCAGAGAGGCAATTGAAAAATCGAATTTCTCTCTATCTTAAGAACATTCACTTATACAAAAACAGACTGAACGGATATATAACAGACCTGCTGGGGCAGCGGACTGAGAGCAGGGGACACAAACAGGCTGGATAAGATGGTCAGGAAGGCCAGTAGCGTGGTTGGGGTGGAGCTGGACTCTAGCGAGGGTGGCGGAGAGGAGGAACCTTGCTAAGCTCCAGGCCATCAGGGAAAACTACTCCCACCCACTATACACAGACTTGGCTGACAGGAGGAGCATGTTCAGTGCCAGGCTCACACTACCTAAATGCAACACTGAACGGCACAGGAAGTCCTTCATTCCGACAGCCATCAGACTATACAATGCATCACTGTGCCTCACTGCATCACTGAGCACAGAGTGACAGTTACCATCTTCCTGGACTCTTACTTTTTAAACAGCACTGTGCAATATTACACCTACTGTAGACTTCAGTATATTTTTACTGTATTTATTTACTGTATCTTTTATTCAATTTTTATTCTATTTCATTTTATTCTATTCTTAGGCCATTTGTTTTGTTATTCTTATTTGTGACTTGTTCTGTCTAAATGTTTAATGTTGAGTGATTTTCAGTGTCAAATTTCCTTCAGGATAATACATTTCTATTCTATTCTATATCTTTAAAAAGTCTCCATTTATTCAACACTTCTGAATTCACTGACAAACTGAACTGAACTGACAAAAATAAGGTGCATAAAAAAGCAAAAAGTAGCCTTCCTCCACAGGCTACTCACCATCATTATTATTATTTGACGTGCTTCAATGCAACCGGGAGAACCGCTCGACTGGCCCGACCCAGAAAACTGCACCCGAAGACATTTGACCATTGCACAGGCTAATAAGGTTTCAAAGGGTGCTCGATACCGCCGTCTAGATGGATGCGGCCGGTATTGCACTTTGGCAATCTCAGACTCATTCCCTATGGTAACACCAAGGTCCCTGGATGAATAATGAATAAAAATATCGAATAAAAGAATAAACTACCAAAACCCGAGTTATCTCGGGTCTGGCAGCCAACGCATGGCGAGTTAATGCGACTTATTTTGGGTTTGGCAATTAAGGAGTTAAAACAAGTGCAAAACAACCCGATGCTTCAACCTCTTACGGTCCTGTTGACCTGTTCGTCAATAACACCTCATTCCACATCACAGATGTCACTCGAATAGTTATTTAATTGAATCTAATTATGTTATCTTCCTTTTTGACTCTGTACCCCCCCCCCCCCCCCCCCCCCCCTCCCTTAAAGAGTGTTTCACAGCGTTCCGTGCCTTTCTGCGCTCTGAGTTCAGTGACGAGAACATTGAGTTCTGGCTGGTGTGTGAGCGCTTCAGGGAGACCACCTCACCCGAGGAGCTGTCCTGGAAGGCTGGGGAGATCTACCGAGAGTTCCTCCATCCCACAGCTCAAAGAGAGGTCAGTCACTCCATGTTTCATGATTAATAACCTCACCGCCCACAACCACAACACCAGAGGGAGTTCCACAAATCATGTTCAACTCAGATTCGGCTCAAACAAACGACTAAACACGTTTTAGCAATTTTGCCACAATAATGTGGAACGCCCTACCGACAGCTGTAAAGGAATGTGAATGCCTACCTTCCTTCAAAACCGCTCTCAAAGAGCACCTAAGGGTGGCTGCAATTAGAAACTGGCCCGGTCAAAATCCCATCCCCCCACCCCACCCAATCCCCTCTAATGTACAGTTTCTTCCCCTTCAGACTTCTATTTTTTTTTATGATGTTCTCTCTTTATTACACAGTACCGTATATCTGTATGTCATGTATGTCATAAATGTCTTGATTAATTGAAAATGGAGGACCCTTATGTAAACAAGACAAGAGTATTTTTCTGGTCTTCTTCCTCTTAGCAGTTGTGTGTATTGAGCGGTACTGTATTGTACCCATTCTGTAATCTGTTAATAAAGTTTTCAATCAATCAATCAATCATGTAAACCGACAGGTGTAGACCGTTGCAGTAGAATTCCAGTGCGAGGAGAGCCGCTTCGGCCCGCAGGTTATTCCTCGTCAGCTACTGTGTTGAGCAAACACTGCAACAAGAAACAAACAGGGGCCCAATTCTGAATGTTTACGTCAGGCTAGAAAAAGGTCTACAGGCCGTCTACACTTATCCCATGACCGCTGAGAGATGAATATTCAAACCTATCCTCCTTTTCTATGAGACGGCAAAACACAGTTTTATTCCACAACTAGGGAGCGATATTTATGGTGGGATATTCCATACCAAAAATTTCAACAGCGAGCATCTCCCTGATCCGCGCAGATCTAAATGGAATGTAGTCTAAATGAGCGCAACATTTAGTGGCTATAGTCTGCTAGTCACACTTTTTACTGTGCGTTCTATTTGATTATTTGTAGCCTATTTTTAAACTGAATCAAACCTCACTTTTTTTACTCTGTCTATTCTATTTTATTATTTTTTATTACTGAATGAAACCGTAAACAGAGAGGCCTATTGGGATGCTAGATCCTAATGTGAAAACTGTGATTTACCTTACCTTGCTACCTCTCTATCTTTTTTATGCTCGCTTATGCCTGTATTTTTTTTTACTGCTGTGAAGCACTTTGAACTGCAATTTCTGTATGAAAAGTGCTATACAAATAAAGTCAGTGGCGGCTCGCAACTAGGGGCGCTCGGGCGCCGCCCCCCCTGGTTAAAAGAGAGATGAACAAGAAATGTTTTTTTTTGTTTTTTGTTTTATAGCCCTATAAATAATATAAACATGTTTAAAATGAATAATATTTACTCATTTTAAGTATGTTTGTGTTTCCAATGCACAATATAACGTTAATAATATCAAATATAAATAATCGTTTTCCTGAACAGGAAGTGACTCACGTTCCGTTACCGTAGCCTCATTTCTCCTAGCCTTATTTCTCTCGTCTCGGGCTAGACGCAATAGCGCTCTGAGTGCGCGTGCACGTCGTGCACTGTTTCATCGCTGTATCCGTCGCAGCCAATCAGTGCGTAACGCGCTGTGCGTTGAAATATGATGCATTATGTTGGAAGCCGGGCGCGATTTGAAGCGGTCTAAGCCAGCAGCCTTAGCAGCGTCTATAATTTCCGTAGCCGCATTTCGCGGAGACGCTCTCTGATTGGCCGACGGCAGTTTTTTTTACGTAGCCGCATTTCGTGGAGACGCTCTCTGATTGGCTGACGTCAGTTTCTGTTGTAGCTGTTGTGTAACTTGTGTTGTTGTGATGCAGCTATTTGTCTTAGAGCGTGACGGAAAGTTCTTTCGACGGTTAAGCTTAGGCACTCTTTCAAAGTTGGTTAAGGTTAGAGTTTGTCTTAGAGCATGGCGATAGAACGCCAGGTAGTTTGCAGTCTGTTCGACGCGGAAATGGGCAAAGAAATCATCACAGTACTTGTGTTGTGTGGTGCTAACACTTGGCTAACAAGAAGCTATAATATGGCGGATTCAGTCTGGACAGTGGTCTGGTCTGGATATACATCAACAGTCTGGGACTGTGGGACAGTGGATTATACACTTTATCAAGCCCTCCTGCCCTGGACGTTTAAACTAAACAGTGAGTCTCTCTCTCTCGCTCTCTCTCTCTCTCGCTCTCGCTCTCTCATCGCTGTGTTCCTGTGTCTCAGAGAAATGCGGCTACGGAAAGATAATATGATAATAGCGCTTCAAAACGCGCTGCTGTGTTGTGAACTATAACATTAATTTCGCTGCTGCTGATGCATAATGTATGAATGAATGGTGAGTTGTTTAAAATGACAACATATACATGTGTTAATTATTTTATTGGATTGATCCGAGAGACAGAGAGAGAGATTGCTCCAGAGCATTTATTAACGTTACATTTTCAACTCGACCTAACGTGAACCCCCTGGCTGCAACCACCCAACAGTAGATAGTAGCCTACGGGCCGCCACTGAATAAAGTTATTATTATTACATGGTCCTCATTGCCCGGACCGTGTGGACTGAGCACAGCGTAGATTCAGTCAGATTCAAACTGCTTGTGTTACAATTAAATTCCCTGTTGAGCTTCTCTGATTAGTAGTTAGAAGGTAGAGTCTCTCTGTGACACTGTAGAATGGACTACATCTGCACTGCTGCTACACTGGTCAATGAAACCAGCTCACGGTGATACTATACAAACCTGTCCTTAGGTAACAACTTCAGTAAGGATATTTAAAGAGGACCTATTGTGAAAATTGCTCTGTTCTGTAAATCTAAAGTTAAACCTAAAATATGTTTCTGACAACATTTTTAACGACACGCTTGCAGGACTGAAACAGGTATAGAGGCTGCTAGAATGAGAACAGGACTGTAACAGAGAGGTATAGAGGCTGCTAGAATGAGAACAGGACTGTAACAGAGAGGTATAGAGACTGCTAGAATGAGAACAGGACTGAAACAGAGAGGTATAGAGGCTGCTAGAATGAGAACAGGACTGAAACAGAGAGGTATAGAGGCTGCTAGAATGAGAACGGGACTGAAACAGAGAGTTATAGAGGCTGCTAGAATGAGAACATGACTGAAACTGAAACTTGTTGAAAAGTGTGCACGTCTACAGTATGTGTTTTGCCTCCAGGTCAACATCGACCACCACGTCAGGGAGAAGATCAGATGGTCCCTGGGGGAACCCAGCTTCTCCTGCTTCGACGAGGCACAGCGGCACGTGTACCAGCTGATGGAGAGAGACTCCTGTCCCAGGTTCCTGCGGTCCGACGCCTACCTGAGTCTGAAGCGCAAAACCAGGACCCACTGGCATATCTAGAGATGATACGGGTGGACTATGCTCGCTTTCACCCAAGGAGCGACTTCAGAGCCCCCTCGTTTCCCAAAACGCTGCTGCCAGGCTACTCACTAGGTCAAAAAAATCCACGGGCGGCTGGGTAGCGCAGTGGAGAATGCACTCGTCTACCACCGCAGAGACTCTGGGATCGAATCCAGCTGTCAGCGGTACCTCCGGCTTGGTCAGTCGTCCCTACTAACACAATTGGGAGTGTTAGCGGGTGGGAAGCCGGCGGGGTATGTGTCCTGGTCGTTGTAAACCGTGGTTCCTACTGGTCGGTCGGGGCGCCTGTTCAGCAGGGAGAGGATCGGGGGGAAATAGCGTGAACCTCCGCACGTGTTACGTTCTCCCAGTGAGAGTCCTCACTGTCAGGTGAAAAGAAGCGGCTGGCTGACTCCACATGTATCGGAGGAGGCATGTGGTAGTTCTACACCCTCCCTAGGCCAACAGTGGGACAATGCGCGCAACGACCAGGAAGGGAATTGGCATAACGACTAAATTGGGATGGGAGCAAAAATACAGAAAAAGTGTTTAAACAAAAAATATAAATAAAAAAATAAAAAAAAATCATGCCACATCACTCCATCCTTGCTTCCCTGCACTGGCTCCCAGTAAACTCCAGGATACAATTTCAAGGTCCTGGTGTTCGCTAGCCCCTTTCGGGACTGTGAATCAGCGAGTGAATACACTGGTCCCTCATACGACCATATAAAAATCTCACAATTAACTCTGAAAAACTGGTCCTCAGCAAAACACTCATCGTACAAGTATCGCAGAGAAATTTCAAAGGTACTTACAGTTGCACGAGGGTTTCGGACAGACAAATGCTAGGGTTTGAAAGCTCGGCGTTGCTAATAAACATTTAAAATAATTTTTATAAACTGGTCAACACGCCTTTATTTCCAGCTGTATTGTGCATCAGGCACCCAAATCCGGAAATAAAGCAGTTTTGAGCCGTGTTGACCAGTTTATAATTTTTTCATTGATGTTTTAAAATGCTGTGAAGCACTCTGTGCATAAGGGGAACCCTCTTATTTAGGTCTTTGTCATGTGCTGGCGTTCCTGTCACCTCTTAGGGATGCACACCCAATACCAATTCAAAGTCGTAAACTTTGAGTATTGTCCGATACCGATCCGATCCAATCCGAGAGATCTGTGACATGATTATATGTGTCAAAGATGCACCAAATCAATGTAACATGTAACACATAGCATTGGTCATTGGTATCGGATTTTAGTATAGGGGAAGTTCGATACCTGTGTATCAGCCCGGTATATCGGACAGATATCCGACAAGCGGAATCGGTATCGGTGCATCCCTATTTCTTATGTTGATGTTTATTGTCGTTTTTTTTCTTTTTTTTCTTTTTACTTTATTGCCAACAGCAATACAATGACAGTACAGTACAAATGACAGTACAGACATACAGACAAACTGATGTTTATTGTCGTTGTTTTATCAATGCTTTTTTATAAAAGTTAAAGTCTAAACTTAAAATGAAAACAATTCTTACAGAATGTCACTAATGCTGACCTTGAAACGGTGAGGTTGAAAGAGGTACGGCAGTGAAGGTAGACGTAGAAAGACAGTGGAAGTCAATGGTTCAGAAGGTTTCGTGAGGGTTTGAACGGTTGGAAGTTGATAGTTTAAGTATGCGACGGATGAAGCAGTTACTTTGCTTGTTCAGTGATGTTCTGAGAAAGACAGAGGAAGTAGACACATGTTGGCAGTCGAAAGACAATGGAAGTCAATGGTTCAGAAGGTTTCATGAGGGTTTGAGCGATTGGAAGTTGATAGTTTAAATGTGCAACAGATGAAGCAGTTACTTTGCTTGTTCAGTGATGTTCTGAGAAAGACAGAGAAAGTAGACACATGTTGGCAGTAGAAAGACAGTGGAAGTCAATGGTTCAGAAGGTTTCGTGAGGGGTGCGGCTGGGTGGCACAGCGGACATTGCGCTCGTCACCAACGCAAGAGACACCGGGTTCGAATCCGGCTGTCAGCGTTGCCTCCGGCTTGGGCCGGCCGTCATACTAACTCAATTGGCAGAGTTAGCGGGTGGAAGTCGATGGGTGGTAATCTGGACGTTGTGGACAGCGACTCCTACAGGTCGGTTGGGGGACGCCTGCACAGCAGAGACAAGAAATGGCGGGGATAGTGTGAGCCTCCCACACGTTACACCTCGCCAATGAGAGTCCGTGCTGGCAGGTGAAAAGATGTGACTGGCTGCCTCCTTGTGTATCGGAGGGGACACATGATGCAAGGCTTCTATCCTCCCTACAACCGACCAGTGGGGGGCATATGCGAGCAACGTTCAAGACAGGGGAGGGGAGAATTGGCACAGCGAAATTGGGATGGGAGAAAAAATATTTAAAAGAGGAGAAAAAGTGGATTAAAAAAAAGGTTTTGTGAGGGTTTGAGCGGTTGGAAGTTGATCGTTTAAGTACGCGACGGATGAAGCAGTTACTTTGCTTGTTCACTTTTCAGTGATGTTCTGAGAAAGACAGAGGAAGTAGACACATGTTGGCAGTAGAAAGACAGTGGAAGTCAATGGTTCAGAAGGTTTCGTGAGGGTTTGAACAGTTGGAAGTTGATAGTTTAAGTATGCAACAGATGAAGCAGTTACTTTGCTTGTTCAGTGATGTTCTGAGAAAGACAGAGGAAGTAGACTCATGTTGGCAGTAGAAAGACCGTGGAAGTCAATGGTTCAGAAGGTTTCGTGAGGGTTTGAACGGTTGGAAATTGATCGTTTAAGTATGCGACGGATGGGGGCGCTCTAGTAGCACACCATGTATCGCGCTGCGTCGCGAAGCGGCCGTTCCGGGTTTGCTTCCCACTCCCAGTGACTCCCATTTGTCGCATGTCTTCCCCGCCTCCTCTCCCGTTCATCCTCTCCTCATCTGTTGGTCATGTCTGACCATGAAAAGTGATAAACACTTAAAAAAAAAAAAGGGTATGCAACGGATGAAGCAGTTACTATGCTTGTTCAGTGATGTTCTGAGAAAGTCACATGTTGGCAGTCGATGGAGAAATTAATGGCTGCAGGAATGCAGAAGGAAAGCACGACTTTGACATTCTAAATTTAAACCTCTTCGTGTGGGAAAGCAATTGTTATTTTATTCTTAATAAACTATTGTACAGACACTAACCGTATTGTGACTTTGTTTTTTGACCTTGTCAAATAAAAGAAGAATTGCATCATCATAAATCCAAACACTATGACAAGGTTAAAGGTGCAGTATGCGGTTTCGGGTGAAGGGGCATTTGTTCACATTTGCAGTTGATTCTCCAAATAGTTTACAAAACATTTACTATACATGTAATCATCACAATTAGTATCTCATGTAATCATAAATCCAAACAAAATCATTTTGAGGCACCACAAACCAAAGGCCTAAACATTGACTGAATAAAAAATTTCCATTTAACTGCATCCAGCTCTGCTAGATGGACTAATGGTGAGAGGGTGGGTGGTGTAAAATATCTATAAATCTATCTATCTATCTATATCTATCTATCTATCTATCTATATCTATCTATCTATCTATCTATCTATCTATCTATCTATCTATCTATCTATCTATCTATCTATCTATCTATCTATCTATCTATCTATCTATCTATCTATCTATCTATCTATCTATCTATCTATCTATCTATCTATCTATCTATCTATCTATCTATCGATCTATTGATTGATTGATTGAAAACTTTATTAACAGATTGCAGAATGGGTACAGTACAGTACAGCTCAATACATACAATTGTTAAGGGGATGCAGACCAGAGAAAGACTTTCATCTTGTTTACATCAGGGTCCCCCATTTTCAATTCATCATAACATATATGACATACATGACATACAGATAGACAGTACTGCTACATCTATACATTTATGACATACCAGATTTGCAAATACAGTACTGTTTGTGATAGAAAAAGAGTCCAGAAAAGAGAATATATACATTTGACGTAGAAACTGTACATTGGAGGAGGTTGGGTAGGTGGGGTGGGGTTGGGTGGGTGGGGGGGGACTGTACATTGGAGGAGGTTGGGTGGGTGGGGGGGGACTGTACATTGGAGGTGGTTGGGGGGGGGGGGGTTGGGTAAGAGGGGCGGGTGGGGGGGGGGACACTGTACAACTGTACAAGCAAAACTGTACATTAGAATATTGACAAAACCATACTTGGTCATTGACTGTACTACATTGGAGGGGGTTGGGTTAGGACATTTACAGGGGCCAGTTTCGAATTGCAGTCTCCCGTAGGTGTTCTTTGAGAGTGGTTTTGAAAGTGGGTAGTGATTCACATTCCTTTACAGCTTTGGGTAGGGCGTTCCACATTGATGTGGCATAATTGCGAAACGTGTTTAGTCCCTTGTTTGAGCCGAATCTGGGTTTAACATGATTTGTGGAGCTCCCTCTGGTGTTGTGATCGTGGTATTCACTGACCTTTGGGAAGTATTTTGACATGTACATGGGTACCTTGGTCGTGTAGTGTATCTTGTAGACCAGGCCCATTGCAAGTTGCTGTACTCTAACGTCTACTCTAAGCCATCCTAGGTTGTCAAAGTGGGCAGGGGTGAGGTGGGTTCTAGGAGTAAGGTCAAGCAGTAGTCTGACCAGTTTGTTTTGAGATGTTTGTAATTTAGTTTTTAGCGCCTTTGAGGTGCTTTGGTACCATGAGGTGCAAGCATAGTCGTAGTACCCTTGAATGAGTGCTCCTGCCAGAGTCTTCAGGGTATTCTTGTTTACCAGTGAGGAGATCCGGTACAAGAATCAAGTTCGTTGGTTGACTTTTTTTATTACATTGGATGCCATTTTGTCACAGGAAAGATTTGCCTCTAGGATGGAACCCAGGTAGGTAATTTCTTCTTTCCTTGTGACAATATTGTCACTAGGGCTGTCTTAAATACTTCGAAGCTTCGTTCGATGGCACAAGTTTCGAACATAAAAAAAAAATCGAAGTTTAAAAAAGAATTATAAAAAAATCTATTTTTTTTTACTTCGATTTGGTGTGTGTGTGTGTGTGTGTGTGTGTGTGTGTGTGTGTGTGTGTGTGTGTGTGTGTGTGTGTGTGTGTGTGTGTGTGTGTGTGTGTGTGTGTGTGTGTGTGTGTGTGCGCGCATGGGGCCATTGGGTGGGGCCTGGGGACAAAATACACTGGAGGAAAGTAACCCAGCTCAGCACTGCCCAAATTATATCATCGCTGTTGCCTGTTTGAAGGATATCATCCTCAAACACATATACACCTACATGCCTTGTAGAATTCACACATAAGAAAGAAAGATACTGGGATGAATAAACAAAATAGGAAATAAAATGTAGAAATGCATAAATAAATATGAATCTCCATATATGAAATAGAACATTTAGATAAGGTGCTACTGAGATGTTTTGGTGAGTTCTTTGTTTTTTTTGTGGAAGTAGCCCTTCTTAAAAATGCATGAACATTCACTGATAATTGGTCTGTAGTGGAGTCTACAAGGTCTACATTGCCGGACCATGTAGAATCCGGACCTTGTAGACTGACATAATTCTGTGCATAGTTTAGTCTACACGGGCCATATTTCAAATAATCAAAATCTTACTTCATTCATCTTAAACATTCTTGATTTGGGGGGATTGGTAGTTCCCATGAAATCTGAAGTTGTTCAAACGACAACAGCGATCCACCTTGAATTAAATCACACAGCCGAGTGAAACCTTGTTGGCTGCGTCACAGTCACGAAAGGGGCTACTTAATTCATTAATCCAATCCACTTTATTTATAGAGCACATTTAAAAACAACAAAGTTTACCAAAGTGCTGTACAAGTCCCACAACATGAGATAAAAAAAAAAATAATAATAATTTAAAATAAAAAAAAATAAAAATTATTATAATTTTTTTTTTCTTTTTTCGAAGCTTCAAATTAAAATCGAAGCTCGGCCCCGAAGCTTCGATTGCCAAAAAAAGCTTCGAAGGTCAGCCCTAATTGTCACCCACTGTAACTGAGAAGCCGTCGGTCGTGCTGAGTTTGTTATTTGAACCGAAGAGAATGGATTCTGTTTCCATGTGTAATGATAGTTTGTTATCAGCGAGCCATATGCAGATTTTGCCTAGTTCCGAGCTGAGGGTTTTTTCAACCTGTAACTATCTATCTATATTTTTGTCTATAAATTCTATCTATTGTAAAAGGACTATGAAACAGTGTCTACAATATGCCATATCTACTGTTGAGGTTCCATGGTAACCAGCATTCCATTTGTAGACTGACCTTGAGAGTTCTCTCTCTCTCTCTCTCTCTCTCTCTCTCTCTCTCTCTCTCTCTCTCTCTCTCTCTCTCTCTCTCTCTCTCTCTCTCTCTCTCTCTCCTCTCTCTCTCTCTCTCTCTCTCTCTCTCTCTCTCTCTCTCTCTCTCTCTCTCTCCTCTCTCTCTCTCTCTCTCTCTCTCTCTCTCTCTCTCTCTCTCTCTCTCTCTCTCTCTCTCTCTCTCTCTCTCTCTCTCTCTCTCTCTCTCTCTCTCTTAGGAACTCCTATGTTTTGATATACAGTATATGACAGACTCTCTGGACAGACAGGGCTTCTTGAGACTAACTGTTGTACAGCTAAGTGGACCCACCAGTCTGTGTGTGTGACTCGAAAATATATTCTGTTGTCTTAAAATGTTTCTGCATCAACTGCTCTGTTTATTATTAATACTTTTGCGTAATTAAACTATAAAAGAAATCCACATCTGAATAGAACAACATTTTATTGTCGCAACAGATCCCCCTCTTTCAGAGAGGATCTGAACATGGTCGGAATCCCCGACAGTGGCCCACGACTCAGAGGAAATTAGTTTCACACAGAGGCGCAGGTCATTAGCGGTGTGTGGTCACATGTCCGCTCGCCTGCTGCTAATTACTTGCAGAGATAAAGCCCTAAGACGGCGAAGGTGTCACCAAGTTGGAAAGAATTACCCCTGACTGACTGACACCCTTGACCCCCTTCTGTAAATGGCCTTATTCCCCCAACGATGTGTCTTAAAAAGGCAATCGCGGGAGCCTAAAAATAACTCCATGGTCTAACCCAAAACACTGGGTTGCTGCTGGATTAGAGTAATCGGGCGGTCGGATGCGAGGAGTCTCAGCCTGACTCAGGGAAACCCCTTGTTAGGAAGGTTATCTCATCACCTGCGGAACAAAATGTTTTGTTGCCAAGGCAGCAGTTAGTAAGTAAGTAAGTAAGTAAGTAAGTAAGTATTTATAAAGCACCTTTCATGCATGTCATGTAGCTCAAAGTGCTGTACACAATTATAGGCATATATAACGATAAAAGCAATAAAGTCATAGTGATCAGTTAAGATCAAAATAAAATAATAATAATAATAGTAACGTAAAAATGAAAATAACGTAAAAACAGTCATTTGCTTACCAGTTTGGGAGAACAGGTCCGCACAAACATTTCCGCTCAGTGGCAACCGGAAGTGCACTAAACCAATGCACTTGTATGGTAGCAATGTTTAGCTCTTATAACGCTAGTGTAGTTACGTTTTTATCAGTGGTCATAGTTGGGTCCATAGTGCTTTACCAAGTCCCATGGATCCATCAGTGGCCGTGTATTGTGGTAGAAAGAAAGAAAAAGAAAAACGTATAAAGAAAACAGTCTAAAGTTTGAAAGTTTGGGAGGTCCGCAAAAACACGCCTTCAGCTCAGAAGCTGAGGCGTGTCAAAAACTTTTGAAAAAACTGGAGGCGTGTCTCCTATTGTACCCATTCCTTCATCTAAAAAGTTTGAAAGTTTGGGAGGTCCGCAAAAACACGCCTTCAGCTCAGAAGCTGAGGCGTGTCAAAAACTTTTGAAAAACTGGAGGCGTGTCTCCTATTGTACCCATTCCTTCATCTAAAAAGTTTGAAAGTTTGGGAGGTCCGCAAAAACACGCCTTCAGCTTAGAAGCTGAGGCGTGTCAAAAACTTTTGAAAAAACTGGAGGCGTGTCTCCTATTGTACCCATTCCTTCATCTAAAAAGTTTGAAAGTTTGGGAGGTCCGCAAAAACACGCCTTCAGCTCAGAAGCTGAGGCGTGTCAAAAACTTTTGAAAAACTGGAGGCATGTCTCCTATTGTACCCATTCCTTCATCTAAAAAGTTTGAAAGTTTGGGAGGTCCGCAAAAACACGCCTTCAGCTTAGAAGCTGAGGCGTGTCAAAAACTTTTGAAAAACTGGAGGCGTGTCTCCTATGTACCCGTTCCTTCATCTAAAAAGTTGGGTCCACAAGGCTTATCCTAGCCTCATGGATCCATCAGGTTTTTCCAAGCCATAACTATTTGTAAGCTAGACTGTATAGGTACGTTTTTAATTTTCCTTTAAAAATGTGTATAGAGCTGGCGTTTCTGATGTGTGTTGGTAGTGTGTTCCATAGTTTTGGGGCATAGTTGGCAAATGCCATACTTCCTATCCTTTTTTGGTTTCTGGGCGTGTCTAGTAAACCTGTAGTGGATGACCGTAGCGTTCTTGAGGGCAGATAACTAACTAGGGAATTTGCTATGTATTTTGGGCCTTGCTCATTAAGAGCTTTATATGTTAGGAAAAGGACCTTAAAATCAATTCTATGAGTTATTGGAAGCCAGTGCAGAGTGGCCAGGACTGGAGTGATATGTTCTCTTCTCCTTGTATGAGTTAGTAATCGAGCTGCAGAGTTTTGGATAAGCTGAAGCTTCCCAATGGTTGCTTTGGGAAAACCAGTGAACAGTGCATTACAATAGTCAAGCCGACTTGATACAAAAGCATGAATAAGTTTCTCTGCATCCTTTTTATTTACGAAAGGTCTTACTTTCGCTATGTTTCTTAGGTGGAAGAATGACGTTTTCATGGCCTTATTTATATGAGATTTAAAGGTCAGGTCTGAGTCCAAGATGACACCTAGGCTTGTAACCTCAGTCTTTACATAGGATGACAGACTCCCCAGGTTTTTACAAAGCACTTCCCTTTTCGCTTTTGGGCCGATCAATAGGATTTCGGTCTTGCTTTCGTTTAATTTTAGGAAGTTATTGTTCATCCACTTGTTTATTGCTAACAGACAATTTGTAATGGACTGTATGGCTGTAGTGTTATTTGGTTCTGCGGAGATATATAGTTGTGTATCATCAGCATAACTATGGAAGCATACATTGTGGTCTCGAATGATGTCCCCGAGGGGCAGCATATATAGTGAGAAGAGTAATGGACCAAGGCAGCTTCCTTGTGCGACTCCAAAATTGCTGTCATATTCCTCGGATACATTATCTCCAAGCTTAACATAGAACCTTCTCCCCTTAATGTATGTTATGAGCCAATTTAGTACATGATCGGAAAAGCCAACCAGTCTTTCAAGACGACTGATCAAGATATTATGGTCAATCGTATCGAACGCTGCACTAAGGTCCAATAGGACAAGAATTGAGACTTTGCCAGCATCGGAGTTTAGCCTGAGGTCGCTAACTATTTTGGTAAGGGCAGTTTCAGTGCTGTGATTTGTTCTGAAGCCTGATTGTAGTTCCTCCATGATGTTATTATCTTTGAGAAAGGAGTTTATTTGTACTGAGACTATCTTTTCTAATATCTTGCTGATAAATGGAAGGTTCGATATTGGCCTATAGCTTTTTAGTTCGTTTACATCTAAGTTTGTTTTCTTTAGTAGTGGTTTTACTACAGCCGTTTTAAATGCATCTGGAAAAGTGCCTGTTTGAAGAGACATATTTATGATTTCAAGGACATGATTTGAGACACTATCAAACACCCGTTTGAGAAATGCTGTTGGTATAGGATCGAGGCAGGAGGTGGCGGAATTACACTCAGAGACAATCTTACAGAGGTCAGGTAATGTAATACATGTGAATTCCCCCATAGTTATATCAGGTGGGTTTCCACTCACAGCCAGATCTATATCAGAGGCAATGCTTGCTCTAATCAATGATATTTTTTCATTAAAGAAAACTGCGAACTCTTCACATTTTGTGGCGGATTGCTGCGGTATATGGGGGGGTGGTATGTTAATCAGCCGGTCAATGGTGGAAAAAAGTACCCTGGAGTTACCCATATTTTCTGAGATCATTTTGGAAAAATATTCCTTTCTCGCAAGTTGTATTGCTTTATTGTATGCGCCCATGGCGTCTTTGTATAAATTAAAGTGAGCTGTGAGTTTGAGTTTCCTCCATTTTCGCTCGGCTATCCTACATTTTCTCTTGTTATCTTTAACATTGGTTTTATTTAGCCATGGAGAGATTATATCAGTTTTTACCTTTTTAACCTTTAGAGGGGCAACAGTATCTAACACTGTTGACAAGGTGCTGTGGAAGTTTTGCACTTTCTGATTTATGGAGGATTCACTGCATTGGTCATATGATTTCATCATACTAGAGAATTTTGCTTCAGCTCTAGCGTCCAGAAGCCTTCTGTGAACTATGAATTCGCTTCTGGTCTTATGTAATATTAGGCTTGTACCATAGAACACACAATAATGGTCAGAAATTGGAATTTGTTTTACTGATACATTCTCAATGTTTAGCCCTGTTGTTATTAGTAGGTCCAGAGTGTTGCCATGTTGGTGGGTGGCCTCGTGAACATGTTGCATCAGTCCAAAACTGTCCAGTAGGTTCAGAAACTCACAACCCCTGGGGTCATCCTTTTTGTTGATATGAATGTTTAGATCTCCATTAAGAATGATTCTATCATACCTGGTAATGCAGATCGATATGAGTTCTGAAAATTCCTGTATGAAGAGTGGCGAGTACCTTGGTGGTCGATACAATGTCACACATATTACTGGCATTTCTGTTTTCAATACAATAGCAAGGTATTCAAATGATAAAAATGTTCCCAGGTCAATATCATTGCACACAAATTGAGTGGAGATGATTGCTGCTATTCCGCCTCCCCTCCCACTCTGTCTGTTTGATTGATAGAATTTAAAATTGGAAGGGCAGGTCTCAATCAGTGTTGCTACTCCAGTGATATTGTCTAACCATGTCTCTACTAAAAACATACAATGTACACCATGTTTTACTATGAGTTCATTTATCAGAAATGATTTTTGTTTCAGCGCTCTAATGTTGAACAGTGCTAGTTTTAGCTGTACGGGTTCTGTAGTGGGGTGTGAGATAGTCTGTGGTTGAACACTGATATTGATAAGGTTAGATTTACATATGGGACGTGATAATGAGTAATTGATTAGTCTTTTGGTGATCAGAATCGGGATGACACTCAACGTGTTTTTTTGTAGTTTAGGCTGCTTCTGTATATAGTCTACAGAGCTAGATATGGTTGGTTGTCAGGCCAGTGATGCTATACTTTGTATGACGTTATGTATTAGCACATTTACCCCTGATATGTTTGGATGGATGCCATCGGGTCTGTAATGGTCTTTCCTGGACCAGAGCAGATCAAAGTTATTTATATAGCAAAGTCCTATAGTAGTACAGTGGGTCTGTAGCCATTTGTGCAACCAGAACAGACGGCTAAATCGCTCAGATCCACGACCTATGGATGGAATGGGGCCAGACACAATGCATATTTTACCCAGGCTTTCAATAGTGAGTATTAGTGATTCAAAGTCAGATTGGAGTTTAACGGATTGTCTAGCCATTACGTCATTTGCTCCGATATGAATGATAACGGTGTGGGCGGACGGATATCTCTCGATGATTTCGGGAGTACACTCAAGTAAGTCAGTAACTTTTAAACCGGAAAAACAATACGTAATGCCGTGTGGTATTTGCAAAAACCTGCTGATGGAATCTCCGATGAGTAGGATCTCTGGCTGTTCCTGGATGCATTCCCCGTCGTAGATGGCCAGGTTTCTATGGTGAAAAGCCGCAGGAGTAGCGTCTGCATTGTTGGCGGGGTTTGATGGTTGGTCGAGCAGCAGCGCCGTGTGGAGGGGCTCGTTCACAGCGGCATTTCCATCGATGACACTCGCCGTTTGAATGCTCATACTGGTATGGGCTGCAGAGCACCGCAGACGAGGACGTTTAAACTTTGGGGAGTCGGACCCATCGCGTGAGTCTGGGGAGTTTGGCGATGCGAGAGCAAACAGGGCAGAGCGCTTTCTGCTCTGGGTTGTAGATATATTTCCATGGTTGAGTTGTGAGCTGGCCGCCGTCCTGGTAGCTTCGCTTGGAGCCTGGCTAGTAGCTAGGCTAGTAGCTAGCATCGGATAGTCTTTGAGCAAAGCTACATTACTAGCAACAGGAGACGGAAACGAGGGAGAGCCTAGGAGGCTGGGATCGTTACGCAGAGGATTGAATCGGTTGGATAGTTGAGGCGAATCAAAGGGATCATAGAGAGGAAGGGAGTGCTTCCTTCGGCCCCTCACCACTGTCGCCCAGGAGGGACTACTGGTGCAGCCTGCGTCCGTTTGTTCCATGCTAGCCAGCTTGGACATGAGCTCCGTTTGACGCTTGAGAAGATCCATTACTAGTATCTCGATGGTCTTCAGTTCCGTTCGCATTTCTGCGACATCTGATGTTGGAGCCATTTCCTCGAGAGAGTCAAAACACTGTGAGTACTGTAGCGTGTATAGCTGTAGCTATGGCAACAACAAGCGCCGATAGCTTTAGGTCACGTCCAGTAAAAAGTCACATAAAACCAATAAATCCAACAGCATAAACGATAAGAGCAAAAGTCACAGTGATCAGTTAAGATCACTGGTTAAATAATGGTAGAAAGAAAGAAAACAGTCTAAAGTTTTGAAAGTTTGGGAGGTCCGCAAAAACACGTCCGTTCAGTAGTAACCGGAGTGTAGTGGATCCAACCAACTAACACACAGGAATGCAGGAATGTAGGAGGAGCAAACAAGGAGGTATCTATGTTTTGGTTAGCTCACAAAGCCGGCGTCTGTTCGCCCGCCCGCCATCTTAACGTCAAAACGGCGAGAGATACGGTGGACTTTCTTCCAGATTTACACTTATCGAATAAGCATGTCATTGGTATCATATTGATGCATCAAACTCGTGACAATGTCTGTGTTTTTCTAAAAGTATTGAAACTGTTTTCATCATCTATCATTTGTTTAAAAACATTAAGATCACCGGGGTTGCCCCTCAATGATGTTGAGTAAACAGACACATAAGACAATACACAGTTAGACTAAATCAAAAGTAGTACCACAACGAGATAAAAGCTTAAGAAAATCAGCTAAAACAGTTACAGTGGTTAGTGAACAGTGCATTAGGTAGGAAGAGTATTGAATTAATGAATGAATGAAAAGTTTATTTTTGAACATGTATTCTTTACATTCCTCTAAATAAATCATAATATCAAGCTTTGTCAAACAGAATAATCAGAAAGAAAAATAAATTATAAACAAAAAGTCAAGAGCAATGTAGTTAGTTGACATGTTCAAAAAAGGAGTAGAGGGAAGCTAAGCTTATTGATCCCTAACCCCTTACATTTACATTTTTTCCTCCATAAATTTTACTTGATATAACATAATTTTGTATAATACATTAAGTAGGAAGAGTATTGATCTGTAAAGTGTGTCGAAGAACGTTCCATGCGCCAGAAGCATTAGCGTAGAGAAGGCAGGCTTTCCAAGCTCAGAACATGCTGGAGATGTGAACTAAAAGTGAACTTGGCAGCGTGCTTCATGGGAAGGGCCAAGGAGATAACGTCAGACAGTCTATATGAGGAGATGGAGCACTGAGGGAAATCCATAACACTAAAGATGGCGGCAACAATGATGTTCTACTTGTTACAAAACATAGTCAGAAAAAATACTTGCAGAGCCGTCACACGGGGAGGGGGGGGGGGTAGCAAGGCCCCATTGACATGCATGTGTACGAATCACTGTCACATGCACATAGCTAGTGCAGCTGCTTTTTGGACCATAGGCCTTTAAAGGTGCTATAAATAATTTTTTTTCACTTAGATTAATAATAAAAAAAAAAATTTAATAATTTCACAGAGCTTTTAGAAAGGTGTGGAATAAAAGTATTGCTTTCCTCCCCAAAAAATAATGATTGATTAATGAATCTATCTTTCTAAAATTATTGGCGTGTCCAAAATTTATGTAGTTGTTTACATGTTGCGTGTATCCCCTCCCATGGGACGCATTCCCCCCACGTGGAACGCACCTGATCGGATAAATGACATGCTGGTGCTCTAGTGCGACATCTAGTGGCTGAATGTTATCTATAGCACTAGCACCTTTAATTCGTTATTTCGCTGAAGATTATTGTTCAGCAAAACGTGGAAAGAAATATCCACGTGTTTATTCAAACAGGTATGCATATTGTCAGTAGCCTATAGCAGGGGTTCCCAAACTTTTCAGGCCAGGGCCCAGAAAATAAGGCGTCAGAGAGCCGCGGCCCAATGGACATCGTCAGGCTTTTTTTTTTTTTTTTTTTGCCAGGTGACCGATTTTTTTAACCAAATATCACTTCAACCCTATTAAGTTAGTTCAAGTTAGTTATTCATTTATATGTGCTATTTATGAGAGGGCTAACTTGTTGCAAAATAATAATGATAATAATAATAGCCTCATTAAAATACTATTGTTGCTTCGGTTGTTTTCAGCGTTTTATCTGCATAATCTGTTATTTAGTTTGAAATGTTCGTTGAAATAAGTAGATTTTTCGTTTTTGTTTATTTATTAAGTTAATATAAAACCATATAGTCACATTTTAGAATACAATAGAATAGAATTTTAGAATACAACTAGAAACACTGTCCTGGCCTGCTTCTAAGTTCAGTGGCCTAAAAAAAAAAAAAAAAAAAAAATTTAAATCATCTCGCGGCCCACCCGTGGCTGCTCGCGGCCCACCTTTGGGTCGCGACCCCGACTTTGGGAACCACTGGCCTATAGAATCAAATTACAGATCAATTATGAATCATTCATTATCAGATCCTCCTCTCCAGATCTAAAGATCTCAACAGCACTTGATTAAAAAAAGAGAGATAGAGAGAGAGAGAGAGAGAGAGAGAGAGAGAGAGAGAGAGAGAGAGAGAGAGAGAGAGAGAGAGAGAGAGAGAGAGAGAGAAGAGAGAGACAGACAGACAGACAGACAGACAGACAGACAGACAGACAGACAGACAGACAGACAGACAGACAGACAGACAGACAGACAGACAGACAGACAGACAGACAGACAGACAGACAGACAGACAGACAGACAGACAGACAGACAGACAGACAGACAGACAGACAGACAGACAGACAGACAGACCATAGCATCTAGAGGTGAAATGTCAGTTTTAAAGATGTTTTAAATTGATCGCGATCTCTACTAAAAGGCTGGGAATCATGCAGTAAGTGGTTCCCATGGTAATTGAGAACTCTCTGGAAACTGGATTGTGCTTGTCTAAGTAGAAACATGCAGGGGTGTAAAGTACTTGAGTAATTGTACTTCGTTACAATACTTAAGTACTGTTTTTCGGGATTTGTATTTTACTCAAGTATTATCAGGTTTGTATAATTGTACTTTTACTCTTACATTTCAGAGAAAAAAAACATACTTTTTACTCCTTACATATAAAATGCAGACCTACAGAGTACAACGTACAAATCTCGCAGGTCCAACTATTTTAATTAGTATATTTGTTTCTCTGGCTGAACTAACGTTAACCTTATTAATCCTGCGGCCGCACTTTTTTTTAAACAGACAATCAAATCATCATCAATGGAAAATTAACCCGCCCATACCCATGCTGATTGGTCCTTGTGCAAGATTAGAAAGCAGGGATCTTTGATTTAAACACCTGCTATCAGAAGAATAGACAGTCAGAGTGACAAGCTACAGAAGATGGCCACAAACGATAGTACGAGTGATGAAGAGGACGAAACGGAACATTTCATTGCCCCGGAATAAAAAAAAGTTTTTACTTTTACTTTTTAATACTTAAGTACATTTAAAAGTAGAAACTTTTTTTTACTTTTACTCAAGTGTGTTTTTAGCCAGATACTCTGACTTTTACTTGAGTACGATTTTGAGACGGTACCCATACTTTCACTTAAGTATCATTTCTGGGTACTTTTTTTTACTAGTTAAGCCTAGTTAAGCCAGACCCGCCTATGACACTCACACATGCGTGTTTCAACAATGGGAATTCGGTCAGTGTTTCAACAATGGGAATTCCGTCAGTTAGGGACATTCTCCATTGTAAGGCAGTCCCTCGGAATCTGGCAAATGTGATCACCTTTTTGACCAAATTAACCATTCTGTATTGTCAGTAATTTACCAGTGACTTAACATATGAAAGGAAAATGATCTGTAGGACAGATTATTAGATATGAATGACTCCCCCTTCTCAGAGACAGGGTCCTCTTGGTCTTGTTAGTTCCTGTTATCAAGATGGCAGCGTACTGACCTCATCTCTAAACAGACTTTGGTACCGTTAGCATCAAAATACCTGTGTTTACACTTTGGAATTTGACTGGTTGTTTATTGTTTTGAGCTCCAGCGATCAGTTATTGGGGTTTTAAGGTTTTAATAGGCAAAAATAGATACTTTTTTATAGATATCACTATGAAACTTTCCCAATTGGTTATGTACATTAAGATTAAAAGATTAAAAGATTAAAGATTAAACTGGACTTTGAAGAAGTCTTTATTCATTGCACACATTGACATGACATGCAGTGACACACACATACGATGGGCGGCACACACAATCAATCAAACTTTAATACAGACTCATGGTCCAGATAAAACAAGTAAAACATACACAACCTATATAAAATTACACACAACAGGCAAAAATAACATCACTTAAAATACACATCAACGTCCCACATATAGACAGCTGTGCCAATGTCTCCACATCGATGAGTGGTAACGTGTGGCACTGAGCCTAATGTCCGTTAAAACCAGAATGATCTAATTCCCAGAGTCATTTAGCCAACAGATGAATTTATACATAAGATTTCCATTTCCTGTCTCTGCTGTGCAGGCGTCCCCCGACCGAAGCCGGAGGCAACGCCGACAGCCGGATTCGAACCCAGTGTCTCTTGCGTTGTGAGCCGCCCTTTTGAGTAATATTCTCATGGCATCATTATAAGCTACATGACACAGATACACACACATGCAATTTTTTCTTTCTGGGTCGCCAATGATATATTGTTCTCTCCGTTTGACCCATCCCATCGTCCTTCCCTCCAAGGGCAGCTGGGAGCAGACATGGGCTGCAGCATAGATATATATATATACAGGGCCGCCTCAGGGGGTGTGCGAGCAGTGCGGTCGCACAGGGCCTCGCGGGAAGGGGGGCCTCGCACAATTTCTTTTTTCTTTTTTTTTTTTTTTGAGGCCCCCCTTCCCGCGAGGCCCTTTTTCATCACAGACCTAAAATCTAGTTTTGCTTATATGCTTATATATTTCACATTAGACACGTTTGTAGAATGTGTCTGACTTGTTCCTGGCTCTGCGGCTCTGCAGCAGACATACTCACTATTGGAGCTCTGGGGCTCTGCAGCAGACATACTATTGGTTTCAACGAAGGGAGGGGTTACATGTGTACAGTCGGCCGGCGTGCGTCAGCTGCGTTTTGACTATTTCGTGCGTGCAGCATTGGAAGTTATGCTTATGCCAGCCAAGACGAAGAGGACGGTCGTTCGGCAGATGGACTGAAGATGAAAGTTGTTGCATGTTAGACAGTTCAGTCAAGCTAGCCATGTCGGCTTAGCTAAAGGCAGGGACAGCTAGTTAGCTTTAGCTACGTTATAATATCGAGTGCTAACATGTGGTTCAGTCGGGATAGCCATGTCGGCTAGTAGCTAGCTTAGCTAAAGGCTAACTAGCGTTAGCTAACCTAGAGAGAGCGCGTGCAGCATTGTTATGCCAAGATGAAGAGGACGGTCGTTCGGCAGATGAACTTCGTCAACTCCACGCGGTTGTCTCCATCCTCTTGGACGTTTGGTGAGTTTTTAATGCACTCTATTCTATTCCCGCCGTGGATATCTCTCTCTCTCTCTCTCTCTCTCTCGGGCCGGCTAGCTATCGTGGCTAAGGCTAACATTATGTTGGCTAACGTTATGTTGAGCCAAGCAGGCCGGCTAGCTAACGTAGCTAACGTTATATTGAGCCAAACGGGCCGGCTAGCTGTTGTAGCTAATGTTATATTGAGCCAAAGCGGGCCGGCTAGCTAACGTAGCTAACGTTATATTGAGCCAAACGGGCCGGCTAGCTGTTGTAGCTAATGTTATATTGAGCCAAGCGGGCCGGCTAGCTAACGTAGCTAACGTTATATTGAGCCAAACGGGCCGGCTAGCTGTTGTAGCTAATGTTATATTGAGCCAAGCGGGCCGGCTAGCTAACGTAGCTAACGTTATATTGAGCCAAACGGGCCGGCTATCTGTTGTAGCTAATGTTATATTGAGCCAAGCGGGCCGGCTAGCTAACGTAGCTAACGTTATATTGAGCCAAACGGGCCGGCTAGCTGTTGTAGCTAATGTTATATTGAGCCAAGCGGGCCGGCTAGCTAACGTAGCTAACGTTATATTGAGCCAAACGGGCCGGCTAGCTGTTGTAGCTAATGTTATATTGAGCCAAGCGGGCCGGCTAGCTAACGTAGCTAACGTTATATTGAGCCAAACGGGCCGGCTAGCTGTTGTAGCTAATGTTATATTGAGCCAAAGCGGGCTGGCTAGCTAACGTAGCTAACGTTATATTGAGCCAAACGGGCCGGCTAGCTGTTGTAGCTAACGGTGTGTACCTGGTGTCAGTACCTGGCTACTCTATTTGCAGTTACTCTATTTAGCTGATGTCGGCCTTTGGCTCCTTGCTACTTTGTTTTCTCTGGTATAGACCCTCTTCTCTTTGGATTCAAGTGTTGATCTTTGTCCTTTTGGATCTATGTATATTCATGTTGCCTTTGTGAAGTTATCTTTTCCTTCTGTTTTGTTCTTCCATTAAAAGTTGAATATCCTTTAGGGGCTCATCTTAGCTGTCTTGCTTATCTCTCTCATACATGCTCTCTCGAACACACACACACACACACACAGACATGCTCTCTCTCTAACACACAAACACACATGCTCTCTCTCTCTCTCTCTCTTTCTAACACACACCGACATGCTCTATATCTCTCTCTAATACACAAAATGACATGCTCTCTCTCTCTATATTTCTCTCTCTTTCTAACACACATATACATGCTCTCTCTCTAACACACACAAACAGACATGCTCTCTCTCTATCTCTCTCTTTCTAACACACACATACATGCTCTATCTATCTCTCTCTCTTCAATTCAAATGGGCTTTATTTCACATTCTTGTATTTCTCCCAGTAGGTATGGGAGTTTTGAGTTATTGTCCATGTTTCCAAAGTCTCTTTGGGTGTTTGCAATTTGTGGGAAGTATATGTCTTGGCAGGGCCGCCTGGGAGAAATGCGAGGCCGTGTGCGAGATTTTTTTTAAATTTAAAAAAAAAATTGTGTTTTGCCTGGAAAAAAACATCGTTATTAACAAAACATTCGGGAGGGGAAGGAAGGAAGAGTGGGGTAATGTCATGATTTTCATTAATCTTAACCGCACCAAGGAACGCAGGGCGAAAGGCCGCAACACAGGTCTCCACGTTGACGAAAGGCCTCTCGCTGGCAGGACAAAAATAACCCCCTGCTATTCTCACGGCTAATGTCAATGGTCGTAGCACAAGCTAACAGCTAACTCAAGGCTAACTGATAGCATCAAACGAACGTTCCCAGCCGAGCGCAGCCGGCAGCTAACGTCGTAGCTAAACAGCTAACTGGCTAACAGTTAGCTCAACCAGGCTATCGCTAACCATTAGCTAACGCAGAAGCAAGCTATGCGGCTACATACAGGTGCTGACACCAGGTCACACACCGTTAGCTACTAGTAGTACTACAACAGCTAGTCGGCCAGTTTAGCTCCAGAGAGAGAGAGAGAGAGAGATGTCCACGGCGGGAATAGAATAGAGTTAATAGAATAGGTTAAAAACTCACCACGTCCAAGAGGATGGAGACAACCGCGTGGAGTTGACGAAGTTCATCTGCCAAACGACCATCCTCTTCATCTTGGCTGTATGCGCTGTCTCTAGGTTAGCTAACGCTAGTTAGCCTTTAGCTAAGCTAGCTACTAGCCGACATCATCATGGCTATACCATGACAAGGCTCCGGCCATTTGTCCCGCTAGCGAGAGGCCTTTCGTCAACGTTCCTTGGTGACCGACCGACTGATAATGACCGACCTCTTTCTTCGTCTTGGCTGGCATAACTAAGCATAATAGTCAAAAGCTGCACGCGTGAAATAGTCAAACGCAGCTGACTCACGCCGGCGTACTACACATGATGTAAGTAAAACCACTCCCTTTGTTGAAACCCAGAGGCTGAGCTCCAATAGTGAGTCTGCAGACTCAGGAACAAGTCAGACACATTCTACAAACGTGTCTAATGTGAAATATATAAGCATATAAGCAAAACTAGATTGTTGGTCTGTGATGAAAAAGGGCCTCGCGGGAAGGGGGGCCTCGCAAAAAAAAAAAAAAAAAAAAAGAAATTTTTTTTTTTTTTTTTTTTTTTTTTTGCGAGGCCCCCCTTCCCGCAAGGCCCTGTGCGACCGCACTGCTCGCACACCCCCTGAGGCGGCCCTGTGTCTTGGTATAGTGGGCAGGTTGTTAAGAAGTGGAGCTCGGTTTCCACCTCATCTTGTGTGCAGTGGGTCTGTCTTCGCTTGGGAGCCAGGTCTGCCTATGGCGGCCTTTCTCTATGGCTAGGCTGTGCTCGCTGAGTCTGTACCTAGTCAAGGATCTTCTTAGTATTGGGTCAGTCACAGTGCTCAGGTATTCTGCCACTGTGTACTCTCTGTTTAGGGCCAAATAGCATTTCAATTTGCTCTGGTTTTGGGTTGTTTCTTTCCAATGTGTGTGTCTCTCTCTCTCTCTCTCTCTCTCTCTGGCCTTGCTCTGGTGGAGGGTCAGGGGCATTGCCGGGTCTGTGCAGCGATAACACTGTATATTGACTGTAGAACGGGAGCTCTCTCTCGCTCTCTCTCTTGCTATATGTTGACTGTATCATGCCCAGCCTCGGGCAGTGCTATTATTTAAGAATATGTTGACTGTATGAAAAAAAAAAATAAAAATAAAAAAAAATCTCCATAACACTGCAGGAGACACATAGATACATTCCTCTACACAGTACATCCCTCCCCCCTCACTCTCGCTCTCTCACTCCACACACACACACACATTGACTTCACGCTGGACACTGCCGCATCTGGCAAAAGCTCCAGACCAGATCCACCCATTTGCATCCACTTAAGTCCATTAGAATCTTTGGTGATGGATCTCACCAGATTAGCCCAGATCAAATAATTCAAATCATTGTCACAAAATGCCACAAGTCACTAATATACGACTAGCCAAGGGATTATAAAAACCCCGGTCAGGTACTGGTCAAATACCACACTCTCCATCAATCACAGATCGTTATCAATAAAGACACACAGACACACACGCACATATGTGCACGTAAATGTGCGTACCACGCACTCATGCACGGCAGACATACAGGCCGACCAATACTGCCCTGTCAAGGCTAACCACAGTAACTCGAAAAAATTGAGTTATGAGTGAAATTGAACTTGTCAATAAATGTTTTATCTTGTGACCAAGTTTCAGATGTTAATATTGCTCAGTGGAGATATGGGGTTTTAAAAACTGCAGTAACTACAAAATCACACTCAAAAACCAGGCAGACCGCAGTAACTTCCAAACAGTGAAACTGAGAAAAATGGCTTTAAAGTTTTTTGACTTGCCATCCAAAATGTGTAGATGATAGTACCCAGATTTAACATGTATTAATGAAGTAATCTTTAGGCATACAAAAATATGACTAAATTATTTTAATTAACCCCAAAAAATCAGATACTGCACTCTGCTGCACGATTTCCTGTACAGAAGTGCAGTAACCTCAAATACAATGTTGTTTTCCCTCCAGCTTTCATAACTTAACCTAGCCATTTTTAAAATGAAATTTAACACCTGAATATATTGGAATGATGATGATCCAAATAAAATGGCTAGGTTAAGTTATGAAAGCTGGAGGGAAAACAACATTGTATTTGAAGTTACTGCACTTTGCCTGTACATTACCTGTATAATTATTTAAGGGAAATCGTGCAGCAGAGTGACGGGACAATGACTTGACTGCATTTTCTTTTCTACACAACCGGCCGGTTGTACCAACTTGATTTCAATTGTACCTTGCTTATTAACATTTTATTGTACCTTACTTATTAACTTTTTATAATAAATACCCTCAAAAGTGTTTCATCTCTTTTATCTTTAAATATACAACTTTCACGTATCCGAGTCTAAAACGTGACAGTATAGGCCTACTCGTTCTTTTAGTTATTTTTTATTATTATCATACTAAACAGTCCGCCGGACCTTGTGTGTGATCCTGGTAACCCTAACATAATTCGAATTGAAATGACGATCGAATCCCGATAGGTGGCAGTCTTGCCTACCTTTTGATCTGGGCTAGTTTACTGTGGGGATGGGAGGTTTGCTCACTGGCCACAGTAGCCACTAGCCAGCAAACTGCCTCGGTAATGGCGACACGTGGAGCGAACTATTGGAGATTATTATGAAGAGGACAAAAGGTGACGATCACACTTATGGATGATAAGGTGCGTTTTCAGCACTTCTGGTAAATCATAAATCATAAGTAAAACCGGCCGAGGATGTAAGGTTATCTGTTCACCGCTCTGCGGTAGTCGCCCTCAGAGTTGAGAGCACTCCAGAGCCAATTGCGTAGAGCGAATATTTTTATTTATTTTTTTAGATTACTTTTTTTGCGTTTATCGCTTTTCCTGGGCCCTATTCCCCGTACCTGGTTCAACTAAGTCGATCAAGAGTCCCATTATCCAGATTCAGTTAACCCGATGTTTGAAGCCGGGATTTTCCTGTTCCTGGAACGCTGATTCAGTCTTGTTAACTCAAACCAGACTTGAGACTCTGGATAAGTGCGCGCGGCCGCTTCAGTTGAAAAGACAGCAGGTGTAGATCGCAGAAATCCTGATCTTCTAACGGCATTGATTGATTGTTTTACAGATTGCAGGCGGCTCAATAGCCTTGCCGACAAGTTAAATGCATAATCTATAGGCTAATTTTAAATCCCTCATTACCCCAATCAATCAGATTATATTTCTTTAAACGTTCCTGCTGGCAGTAGGTTTATGCATTGAATAATCAAATGAGATCTTGCTAGCGAAAATAATTAGTTCAACTGTTTCAGAATAAGGATACGGCTCTCTTATCCATTGATTGATGTATGGTGGATTTTTTTATTTATCTGTACTGTGGTGTGACGGTTTGTCCTTTTGACTTTCACGCAGACGACCGGGGTTCGAATCCTAGTCTTTTCCTTCTTTTTGCAATGTAGGAATAATTCAATTTGGTGCACGTTGAGAGCTATATAAAGAATGACATCCTCAATGCATGTAGATTTATAATATTTTAACTTAAAACTAGGCTACTTTTGCGTATAATCATTAATATTATATTCCAAAACAATTATATTGGAAACGCCGGGTTTTGAACACCGGTCGCCCGGTTGCCAGGATTCAGCACTAGCCGCTGCGCCACTGTGCCAGACGTGATATACTCATTGTTTATGCATTAATGGACGAGAGACCCGTGTTTAGAATATTTTTCTTACCAAAAAATGAAGTTTTATCTCTTTATTCTCAAATGCATTAATGTGACGTCAACGGCTCATTCAATTTCTCAAATCCGTCAAACAGCGTATCTCATCAGACATTTTAATCCCAGTTACAATATCACACAAAAACCACAATCCCCGCATAGACACTTCAATTTTATGCTTGAATGAAACACAATCCGGCGCTCCGTTAAGCAAATCTACAGCGGAGATTAATATATGAAACTAATCAGAGCCAAACGGCCGATAGGTTTCATTCATTAAAAATATCCCCGCGGGATTCACATTTGCAATGAGCCGTTATTAAAATAACCACATGCAGCGTGTATCGCGACTCCGAGCGCCGTATATGACGTGCATTATTTTATTTAGGACAAAGTAAATCTATAGGCTCAATATGATTTATTATCAGCATTTAGTTCTATTATTATACATTTCAAAAGCCCCCTCTAGGAAAACGAAGCACAGAAACGTAATTCAGAATGGTATAATGCAGATCCTAGACTGTGAGAATCATCTCAGGAAACGAGCTGTCACTTCTTTGCGGGGGCGTGGCCATGGTTCATCCGGCTAACTGAACTTAAGCCTGCTCTCGACCAGGCTCAAACTTTTTGATCTGTTGTCATGGTGATTTAGACAATCCAGCTTCGGGGAATGGGAAGGTCCGGCTTAAGTCAGACTTGACCGAAAGTTATCCGGCTAACTCAGTTATCCAGGTACGGGGAACGGGGCCCTGGTCAGACATGACCGACAGATAAAGTGAGGGTGAAACGGGAGAGAGAGCAGGGGAAGACATTCGGCAAATACCGGCGGGTCCGGGAATCAAACTCGGGTCGGCCGATCCGCGATGCAGCGCGGTACATGGTGTGCTACTGGAGCGCCCCAGAGCGAACTATTTGAGATTATTATGAAGAGGACAAACGGTGACGATCCATCCATAACATAAGGGGCGTTTTCACCAGACTATGTTGGATTCTAGTATTTTCAAACAGGCTGAGGATGTAACGTTATCTGTTCACCGCACCGTGGTAGACACTGCCAGACCCAACTAACGTTATTTATTTAAATACAAACAACGGGGCAGACTACAATATATTTGTATTTGTTAATGAATGAATGAATGACTTTATTTGACAATATAAAAAATAAAACATGTGACAGAAGAGCACAGTCGGGATATACTGCCAAGGATGTAACACAAAAAAGCTCAGAGCTTATTTCCATTGTGGTCCTTGTAGGGGGGTGGGGGAATGTGATGCTCAACACATGCATCATACAAAACATGACATCACAACACATCACATATACCATTTAACATTTATATACATACAGACTCGTACAACATGCAAGGGTGCCTTAAGCTAAGTGTCTAGGTATAGTCCCTTTTGAGCCATGTCTTCAGGCTGGACTTGAATCTAACGGCACTGTCTATGGTTTTCAGTTCACTGGGCAGACTATTCCAATAGACAGCTGCTGAATATAAAAATGACTCCTTCCCCATACAGCTCCTGAATCTGACTGGCACAAAGTCAGTTGAGCTGCGCCTTGTTTGGTAAGCATGGGTGTCTCTGATTCGGTTGAAGTAATTGTTAAAGTACACTGGCACTACCCCATGCACTATTCTGTGAACTAGGCACATCCCTATCTGGTTTACTCTGTCTTCCACCTTAAGCCATCTCATGACCTCAAAGTGAGATGGGTCAAGGTGGGTTCGAGCAGGTAGCCTTAGTATTACCCTGATTAGCATCGTTAGCCATGCTAGCGATCCAAAAAATCTATTCATGCCAAAGCTAGATATGTAAAAGGTGAAAGACTCACTCATAGCCATGCTGCTGATTTGGCAAAATTCTCTTAGCGCAGCAGCTCGCACAGGGAGGGAGCAACTCAGTCACGTGATTCAGCGGGTATTGCTGATTGGCTCGGTAACACAATAAACACGGTATGTTTATAAACAAGAAACCACAACCCTTCCCAGGAACAGACAGCTTTTAGTCAAACCTTGTTAGTGTCTTGCCACCAACCAAACTCTCTCTAAATACTACTAAATCCGAAATACTACTACCATTAGTGTCTTTATATCACTGTACATATTAATACTACAACTCTGTACATACATATGATTAGCATTACACTCAGCAAGGCCAGATTAAGACTTCAGAGGCCCCTGGGCCAGATTCTTGTGGAGGCCCCCCCACACACACATACACGTGCACGCACGCACGCACAGTGGCGTTTTTATGTCACTTTAAAAAATATATAGAATATTTAGAAGTGGTGGGCTCTGAGGGCCAAGCTAAAAGGACTTTGATCACCCCTGCCCACTTTGACAACCTAGGATGGCTTAGAGTAGACGACAGAGTACAGCAACTTGCAATGGGCCTGGTCTACAAGATACACTACACGACCGAGGTACCCATGTACATGTCAAAATACTTCCCAAAGGTCAGTGAATACCACGATCACAACACCAGAGGGAGCTCCACAAATCATGTTAAACCCAGATTTGGCTCAAACAAGGGACTAAACACGTTTCGCAATTATGCCACATCAATGTGGAACGCCCTACCCAAAGCTGTAAAGGAATGTGAATCACTACCCACTTTCAAAACCACTCTCAAAGAACACCTACGGGAGACTGCAATTCGAAACTGGCCCCTGTAAATGTCCTAACACAACCCCCTCCAATGTACAGTAAATTAAGTATGGTTTTGTCAATATTCCAATGTACAGTTTTGCTTGTACAGTTGTAACAAGCTTGATAATAATAAACAAACCTGTTCAGCTATAAAGAATGAGAGTACTGGAACAGTGTTAAATTCAAAGTGTTGTATTAACCAAAAAGAGGATCAAAATAAATGGGGCACCCCATAGCAACGTATGGTACAACAAAAATCATTTCAAACCAATAAGAACGGTCCTGTCAGCTTTACAGTCCATTAGCCCCAACATAACTGTTACCATGTATAATGTACCGTGTATGATGTTACCATGTATGTTTACCATGTATGTTTACCATGTATGTTTACCGTGTATAATGTTACCATGCCTATGTTACCATGTATGTTTACCATGTATGTTTACCATATATAATGTACCGTGTATGATGTTACCATGTATGTTTACCATGTATGTTTACCGTGTATAATGTACCATGTCTATGTTACCATGTATGTTTACCATGTATGTTTACCATATATAATGTACCGTGTATGATGTTACCATGTATGTTTACCATGTATGTTTACCGTGTATAATGTTACCATGCCTATGTTACCATGTATGTTTACCATGTATGTTTACCATGTATAATGTAACGTGTATGATGTTACCATGTATGTTTACCATGTATGTTTACCGTGTATAATGTTACCATGCCTATGTTACCATGTATGTTTACCATGTATGTTTACCATGTATAATGTACCGTGTATAATGTTCAGGCCTACCAGACCATGCAGCCTGCATGGTAGTTAGTAGTGTCCAATAACACTCAAACCTTTGAGTGTCCAAAAGGTGATAAGTCCTGGGTTGATCCACATCTTAGAAAAGGAAAGAAAAAAGAAGTATTCCACTGCAGCTGACCTGTCCTTGGTTACTGAAGAATATTTTAGGAGGCCTGGCAAAATCCCTCCTTCCTCTCACAATAGCAGTAGCAAACAAAACTCCATGAGGCCATGATTCCAATCCAAGATGGCCCCCTGATGGTTGGGACCGCCCCTAACCACACCCATACCTGGAATCTTAAAGGTCAAGTGACCCAAATATGCTGACATTGGCACATCCTAACATATTGGGCCCACACTTCATTTATCAACACATTGACATCTTCTTCATAAAGTAACGCATGTTACACAGTTGTACAGTGTCCCCCACCCACCCACCCCTCCCACCCACCGAACCACCTCCAATATACAGTCCCCCCCACCCCCCCAACCCCACCCCACCTACGCAACCTCCTCCAATGTACAGTTTCTACGTCAAATGTATATACTCTCTTTTCTGGACTCTTTTCGTATCACAAACTGTACTGTATTTGCAAATCTGGTATGTCATAAATGTATAGATGTAGCAGTACTGTCTATCTGTATGTCATGTATGTCATATGTTATGATGAATTGAAAATGGGGGACCCTGATGTAAACAAGACGAAAGTCTTTCTCTGGTCTGCATCCCCTTAACAATTATTGAGCTGTACTGTACTGTACTGTACCCATTCTACAATCTGTTAATAAAGTTTTCAATCAATCAATCAAGAAGAGAAACGAAACACATCATGTTTAGATGGGGGGATGGCGCCATCCTCAGGAAGAAAAAAAACATGCACACACTTTGGAGACAAGAATATAATATTAGAATAGTAAGCTTATTTTTACGTGAATGTCAATTTAAATTATAATTAGCGAAGGGAGGGGGTTGAAATGTGTTTTTGTCCTGTGTTACTGTCTGTGAATGAATGAATTAATGAAAATTGTATTTAACAGATTGCAGAATGGGTACAAATAATACAGTACGGCTCAATACACACAATTGTTAAGGGGATGCAGACCAGAGAAAGACGTTTGTCTTGTTTACATCAGGGTCCCCCATTTTCAATTCATAGTGACATGTATGACATGCACAACATATATGACATCATGACATTTATGGCATAGGGACATACATGACATACAGGTACTGTATATAGTACTGTTACATTTGTGACATATATGATATGCAAATATACAGTACTGTTACCCATAGATCCTGACAGAGAGTATATACATATGATGGGGAGGTGACTGTACATTAGGAGGGGGTGGGTGGGTGGGAGAGAAATATACATATGGTGGGGAGAGAATAATACATTACATACGGTGGGGAGGGGACTGTCTATTAGGTGGGGGTGGAGCTGTATGTATGTATGTATGTATGTATGTATGTATGTATGTATGTATGTATGTATGTATGTATGTATGTATGTATGTATGTATGTATGTATGTATGTATGTATGTATGTATGTATAAAAGAAAAAAAATACAATAGAAATATTGACTTACGTTTCTTAGGCGACTCTTTCGAAGTTGGTTAAGGTTAGAGTATGGAATCAGGGCTGGTGTTCTATCGCCCTGCTCTAAGACAAACTCTAACCTTAACCAACTTCGAAAGAGTGCCTAAGCTTAACCGGTGAAAGAAAGAGGCGTCACACGATTGGCGCTACCAGAAACGTCAGTGGCCAATCAGAGCGCAGAACGTGAACGCGGAACTGGAAATCCGTTGGTAAAAGTATTCAGGCGTCGGGGCTGGGATGTGGAGATGCAAGTTTTGACTTTTTATTGCTGTTTTTACCTCAAACGGAAAACCTCAAACTCTTATGAAGAGGAGAAAAAATACTCAAGATTAGCCACTTGCAGACGGCAGGGTGTGACGTACTGTATATTTTTGTTGATGAAATATTTTTGTTGACTAAATATTTTAGTTGATGAAATATGTTTTCATTTCAGTGTCACAGTATGACATCGATCTCCAAAATAAGAAAAAAATAAAAATAAAATGTGGGGCCTCTAGTGACGAGGGGCCTCCAAATTTTTTTTAAATAAAAGTTAAAAAAAAAATGTAAAGATTATTTGGGGCCTCTAGTGACGAGGGGCCTCCAAAAGGCCTCGAGTGACGAGGGTCCTCAAATTTTTTTTTTAATAAAAGTTAAAAAATTATAATAATACTAATTTGGGGCCTCTTGTGACGAGGGGCCTCCAAAAGGCCTCTAGTGACGAGGGGCCTTCAAAAAAAATAAAAATTAAAGTTAAAAAAAAAGTACTAATTTGTATATTTTGTACCCAGTTTAATCACCTGTAAATTGTATATTGCTGTTGCACTTTACTGCTACATTTGCACTGGATGCTATACATATTTTTGTTGTACAGTACTTGTGCTGTATAATGACAATACATTCGAATATAATATAATATAACAACAAGCTAAATGGCATAAACTTGTGCCTGTGCAAAATGTTTAAGCCATGTGTTATTTGATTAGTAGCTGCAGTGAAAAGAGCTACAACGTATGACGTATATCATGCCAGTTAGGGTACCTTGTGTATACTGCACCTTGTGTATACTGTTTACGCATAGTAAATAATTCAGATTCTAATGATTTATTTCTCATATTTATAGTAACAATTTACTTTCTCCAATTCTTATATCCAGAGTTAATTATATTGTTTACACGGTTTATTTTTGTTGTATTTATTATAATTAAATTGCCTATATTTACGTCTTTCTACTATTACCCTGCCCATACCTGTATCCCCCCCCCCCTCTCATGCTGCTACGATGCCCGGATTTCCCCAAGGGGATCAATAAAAGAATAATCTGATCTCATCTTATCTGGTGTCCATTCAGATTGCATTTCGAGTAGAGATGTCTGATATTTTCGGCCTACCGATATTATCAGCCGATATTGGCATTCAAATGTAATATGGGAAATTATCGTTTAAAAAAAATCATCTTATATACAGTACAAAAGCAGGTTGATATCGGCATCAGAAATTAAGAGTTGGACAACATCGGTATATCGGATATCGGTAAAAAAGCCAATATCGAACATCCCTAACTTCGAGGGAGGACGCCTCAGCACCGGGAGCTATTTTAACACACGGACGCGTCACTCGGTGTCCACTCGGTGCAGAGAGGATGTTCCCGAGAGACGAGAAAGGTCTCACGTCTCCCGGGGGCATCACATGGCACAGCATATTCTTCACGCACAATCTGTCGTTGTTTTCCACTTGCCTGAAACGGTTGCCATGGTAGCAAAGGGGAAGTGAGTAACGGCACTGTGTATTTCTGCACTCTGATTCTGTCTGCGGCACAGCATTACTCAAGAGTGTCACACTTAGGGAACTAGTTCAACCGTTTGTGCTTGCGGCTCAAGCCCCAAAAACTCCTTACTTCAACCCCCTGGGGGGTCATGTTAACCCTGAGGTGTGTCTGCTTCAGCCCTCTGGGATTACGATAACCTATACCAGCAGTTCTCAAACTACGGGTCGCGACCCAAAGTGGGGTCGTGGGTAGGTGACAGTGGGGTCGCGCATTAATGTTCTGGCAATATATTTTGGCTAAATATGTCTCGATTTATAAATCTGTATTGATAACATAGTGCTGTAATAAAAGTTTCTAATAAATATGCATGATCAAGTTCAACAATGTGTGCTTTTATTTTGATATTCCTTAATTCCATGTTGAAATTACGTGATACATTAAGTGTGGGGTGGCCAAAAAATGTCCTGAATAAAATGGGGTTGTGGTCTAAAAAAGGTTTGAGAACCCCTGACCTATACTGTACTGTATGATGTAAACCATTGATGATTAATGACTATAGCATGTTAACAGAATGTTTTCTGTTAGAAGTAGAAACACCAAATTTGCAGTGAGAACTGTCAGGACATGCAGCTACGCAGGACAAACCTTTTATTTTTAATTTCACAGATTTATCATGCCTTAATTGCTAAACGCAGAGCAATCGTTTGACTAGATATCAGATCTACATTGGATCAAAGTGCATATTATCAAACTTCAACTTGTTCTGAATCCAATGGCACCAAGTGTTTGTTATAACTCCTTGTAGTTTTTGAGATATATAAACGTATGAACTAAAATGTACAATGTGTACGTATTACAAATAAGTACATATATGGTGCGGCCGGGTAGCGCAGCGGACTAGGCATCTGCCTACCACCGCAGGGACAGTGGGATCGAATCCAGCTGCCACGGTACCTCCGGCTTGGTCGGTCGGCCATACTGACACAATTGGCAGTGTCAGCGGGTGGGAAGCCGGTGGGGTGTATCCTGGTCGTTGTAAACAGCGACTCCTACAGGTTGGTCAGGGCGCCTGCACAGCGTGGGAGGATCACACTACCTCCCCCAGTTCCCTCCCTCGCTGTGCAGGCGCCCTGACCGACCTGTAGGAGTCGCTGTTTACAACGACCAGGATACACCCACCCGCTGACACTACCAATTGTGTCAGTATGGCCGACCGACCAAGCCGGAGGTACCGCGGCAGCTGGATTCGATCCCACTGTCTCTGCGGTGGTAGGCAGACGCTTAGTCCGCTGTGCTACCTGTGATCTCCCCAGTGAGAGTCCTCGCTGTCTGGTGAAAAGAAGCGGCTGGCTGTCTCCACATGTATCGGAGGAAGCATGTGATAGACTTCAACCCTCCCTAGACCGGCAAGTGGGGGGCAAATGCGCGCAACGACCAGGAAGGGGAGGGGGGAATTGGCATAACGACTAAATTGGGATGGGAGAAAAATACAGAAAAAGGAGGAGAAAAAAGTAGATAAAAAAAAATAAGTACATATATTACATATTCAAAAACGTTTAATGGGGAACAAACCCAGGATGCTCACATGGGAGGCAAGTGCCTTTACCTCCAGACTACTGAGACACACATTCCTGATAGCCTCGCCCAAACCCTAACCTTAACAACACTGTTACCTTAAACTAACCATAACCTTAACCCTAACCTTAACTAACCATAACCGTTAAACATTAAAGGTGACATGCATTATAAATGTCTTTTTTCAGTGTCTAGCATTGTATTATAGTAATAGGAGTTAGTATCAATGTGTTTGTGTCTCTAAATACCATATTGGCGGATTGCCGTCATTCAGGTAATTCATTTCCTGGTCCATTTTAATCAGGTCGTTCTGATTTGACTCGCATGGTGACGTCACGTGGCAAGGATGGAGCGGATAGTGATCCGATTGGCTCTGTGGTTGTAGCGCACCAAACGGGGTTTGACAGAGAGCGAGCGAGAGAGAGAGGGAGAATCAGATAGACCCTCGTGACAGAGCACACATACACACACACGCGTCGCGCTGTCGTCTCTCGGTCTGTCTCTCTCTCTCCCCCTCTCTATCTCTCTCTCTCTCTCTTGATTCGGGAGCATTGCGCGCGGCACAGTGGAAGACTTCCTCAAACAGGAGAGGGAGAGAGAGAAAGTGAAGGGGACCTGCATATATCGCTCGCAACTGTGTTTACACAAATAATAATAATAATAATAGATCAAATGTATATAGCGCTTTTCATAGAACCCAAGGTCGCTTCACAATCAGGACAAAAATATGGCAAGAAAAATAGGGGGGGGGGGGGGGAAAGGGGGGATGATGGAAGGTAAGGGATAATGGACCTAATCTAATCTAAACTAACTGATGGGGAAAAGCCTTGGTGAAGAGGTGTGTTTTTAGAGCGGATTTGAAGGTGTCCAGGGTTGGGGCGTTGCGGATTTCAGGGGGGAGAGAGTTCCAGAGGGTAGGGGACGCCACGCTGAAGGCTCTGTGCCCAAAAGTCCGTAACCTGGTGCGAGGGATGGAGAGGAGACCTAGATCAGAGGATTGTAGGTTCCGGGATGGAGTTTACTGGTGGAGGAGATCAGACAGGTATCGGGGGGCGAGGGCATGGATGGATTTGTAGGTGAGGAGCAGGAGTTTGAAGGTGATGCGGAACTTGACTGGAAGCCAGTGGAGGTGGATGAGGGTGGGGGTGATGTGCTGCCAGGGCTTGGTGTGAGTGAGTTCTGAACATACTGGAGCCTGTCCAGGGCTTTGCTGGGTACCCCGAACAGGACTCCATTACAGTAGTCCAACCGGGAGGTGATGAATGAGTGGATCAGGGTCTCAGCCACAGAGTCTGAGAGTGAGGGTCGGAGACAGTAGATGTTTCTGAGGTGGTAGAAGGCAGACTTGGTGACAGATTTGATGTGGGAGTGAAATGAAAGTGTGGAGTCAAGGGTGAGGCCCAGGTTACGGACTTGATGGGGAGATGGAACAGCCGTCAACGTGGAGGAGGAGTTCTCCAACCTTCCCGAGCAGTGCCATGGGGGCCACAACCATGAGCTCTGTCTTTTTGCTGTTGAGTTTCAGTAATTTGGTACAGACTGTGGGGGGAGCTGGGAGGATGGTGAGGTGCTGATATAGAGCTGAGTATCATCAGCATAACAATGAAAGTTGAGTCCGTAGTGACGTATAGTCTGACCGAGGGGGAGCATGTAAATGGTGAATAGTAGGGGACCCAGCACGGAGCCCTGGGGGACACCGTGGTTGACTGGGGACGGGGGGGAGGATGAGCCGCTGACGCTGACAAACTGAGATCTATTTGGGAGATATGAATGAAACCATGACAGAGCTGTACCGGTGATGCCTAGGTTGTCGGAGAGGCATTTGAGGAGGACTGAGTGGGATATTGTATTGAACGCCGCAGAGAGGTCGAGAAGGATGAGGAGGCTGATGTGTCCGGAGTCTGCAGCAAGGAGGAGGTCATTAGTGATCTTGATGAGGGCGGTCTCTGTGCTGTGATGTGCTCGGTAGGCTGACTGAAGGGGTTCGTAGAGCTCATGGTTGGACAGATGTTGATGAAGCTGGGCGGCGACTGCCCTTTCTAAGGTTTTACTTAGGAAAGGAAGGTTGGAGATCGGCCGGTAGTTGTCCAGCACCTCAGGGTCCAAACCAGGCTTCTTTAGGATGGGAGTGATGGAGGCGGTTTTGAAACAGGAGGGAACTATTCCAGATGACAGAGAGGAGTTGATGATGTCCGTTATGATGGGGCAGAGGGTAGGAAGGCAGGCCTTGACCAGCACCGTAGGCATGGGGTCGAGGGAGCAGGTGGAAGCTTTGGCTCTGGTAACCAGCTTCATGACCAGCGGAACATCCACTGGTGAGAAGGAGGAGAGAGAGCACTGGGGATGGAGGGATGTAGCTGGGAGCATGTAGTCCGGCGTCAGGGGTAAGTGAGGAGGGGAGGGGGCGGGCACCATGAGTTGTTGGTGGATGGAAGTCACTTTAGCCTGGAAAAAGTCAAGGAACTTAGAGTAGAGTTCAAGTTCAAGTTCAAGTTTCTTTAATAGTTGTCATACAGAAGTACAGAATACTTTTATACAAAATGCTTCTTACTGTTATGCTCCAGAGACTGTGCAAGACAAGATAAGTATGAAATAAAATAACATAGTATAGCATGTAAATTAGAAGTAAAAAAAAAATGAGGTCACAGTGTTCAGTATAGACATATGTACAATGTTCGATGCAGAATAGACGTAACTGAGTTACCCTATAATATACAATACTGTGCAGTGTACTAATACAATACTATATAGTGCAAGGCAGAAATGGGATGAGGTGCAATTTAGGTACAATTTACAGTGGGTGTACGAGTTGTAGTGCAAATCCTTTATCAATAAATATAAAGTGTGTTTGTGTGGTTTAAGTGAGTGTGTGCGTGTGGGTGTGTGTGCTGTGTGCATTTGATGGTTGTTGCATAGTGTTTATTATTCGTTTAGCAGCCTGATGGCCTGGGGATAGAAGCTTCTTCTGAGTCTTTTTGTGCTCGCCTTAAGACTCCGGTATCGCTTGCCTGACCGCAGCAGTTCAAAGAGGCAGTTGTTCGGGTGGCTCGAGTCCTTAATAATTCTCTTAGCCTTCCCCCTGCACCGCTTGTTGTAAATGTTCTGGAGTGTGGGAAGCCCCCCTCCAATTGTGCGTTCGGCTGAACGTGTCACTCTTTGTAGTCTGCTACGGTCTTGTGCAGTGCTATTCCCAAACCAGGAGGTGATGTTGCCAGTCAGGATGCTCTCTATTGTACATGAGTAGAAGTTCCTAAGGATCTTCTGACTGACTTGGAACTTCCTTAGGCGCCTGAGGAAGTAGAGGCGTTGTCGTGCCTTCTTCACAACACTGTCAATGTGTGTGGTCCATGTCAAGTCCTCGGATATGTGGGCTCTGAGGTACTTGAAACTGTTCACTCTCTCAACCGGTGCCCCGTCGATGCTGAGGGGACTGTAGTCCTTGACCCCCGACCTCCTGAAGTCCACAATCATCTCTTTTGTTTTGCTGACGTTCAGGGAGAGGCAGTTCTCCTGACACCACTGTGACAGATTCTCTACCTCTTCCAGGTAGGCCCTCTCGTCGTTGGCAGAGATCAGGCCCACCACTACTGTGTCATCAGCAAATTTGATGATTGTGTTGTTGTTCCGCTGTGCCACGCAGTCATGTGTGTACAGGGAGTAGAGGAGGGGGCTCAGAACACAGCCCTGGGGGGCCCCTATGTTGAGCGTGATGGATGAGGAGGTGCAGTTGCCTGCTCTTACCACCTGGGGTCTGCCCGTCAGGAAGTCCAGGACCCACTGGCAGAGGTCATAGTTCAAGCCCAGGTCCCTGAGCTTGGCTATGAGTTTGGAGGGGACTATGGTATTGAATGCTGAGCTGTAGTCGATGCACATGGGCTATGGCGTCCTCCGTGGACCTGTTGGGGCGATATGCAAATTGCAGGGGGTCCAGGTTGATGGGGAGGGAGGAACAGATGTAGCCCTTCACTAGCTTCTCAAAGCACTTCATGGCTATGGAGGTGAGGGCTACAGGGCGGTAGTCGTTGAGGCAAGCGGGCGTAGATTTTTTGGGTACAGGGATGATGGTGGACTTCTTCAGACAGGTGGGGATGACAGCCTGTTCCAAGGACAGGTTGAAGATGTCAGTGAATACCGGGGCCAGTTGGTCGGCACAGACTTTTAGGACGCGGCCGGGGATGCCGTCCGGTCCTGCTGCCTTCCTGATATTCACTTTTTTAAAGATCCGTCTCACCTCATGCTCTGTTACCCTGAACACTGAGTCTCCATCAGCAGACCCCCCCCCCCCCCATTGCCGTGGTTTGTAGGCTGGTGTTGTTATTCACAGCCTCAAACCTCGCATAGAAGGAATTGAGATCATTTGCTAAGGAGATGTCACTGTTCAGTTTGAGGGGGGTGCCTTTGTAATCTGTCATTGTTCTGAGGCCCTGCCACATGCCTCTAGAGTCAGCCTGTTCAAACTGAAGTTCAACTTTATCCCTGTAACGCCGTTTTTCCTCTATTACTGCTCTCCTGACGTTGTATCTTGCCGTCTTGTGTTCTTCCATGTTGCCTGTCACCAGCCCCGTGTTGTATGCTGATGTGCGCACTTTCAGAGTCTCACGGACGGATTTATCTACCCAGGGCTTTTGATTTGGGTAGATTCTAATTGTGGTAGAGGGGATTGTTTCTTCTACCAGAGTACAGACAAAGTCAAGCACCATTTCAGTGTATTCGTTAATATTGGCTGTGTTATCACGGAATACCCTCCAGTCTGTGCATTCAAGTGCAGCTTGGAGTGCCTCCCCTGACGTCACGGTCCAACGCTTAACCTCTCGCGAGACCACCGGCGTTCGCTTGAGACTTTGTTTATACTTTGGCAAAAGAAAAATGGCGGCGTGATCGGACTTACCGAATGGGCTAAGAGCCTGTGACTTGTACCCATTCTTAAATTGCGAGTATACATGGTCTAATATGTTCTCGCCTCTGGTGGGACAGGTCACATGCTGATAGAAATTCAGCAACACCTTTTTAAGACGCGCGCTGTTGAAATCGCCCAGAACCAGAATGGCAGCGTCAACGCTAGCTATCTGTTGTTTGTTTACCTCGTCGTGATGTTTTGAAAGTGCGACCCCAGTGTTCGCGTGTGGTGGAATGTACACTCCGATGAGGATGATGGACGTTAACTCTCTTGGGAGGAAGAAGGGTCGACATTTTATCGTGATAAACTCCAGGTCTGGGGAGCAGTGGTTAGACAGTTCCTTTGCGTTGCCTAAATCGCACCACTCCTTGTTTATCATGAAGGCAATGCCGCCTCCTTTCTTCTTTAGTGACTCTTCTGCCGTCCGGTCCTTGCGGAGAACGAAGAAGTGGTCTGCCGGTTCTATTGCGTGATTCGGGACATCTGGACTCAGCCAAGTTTCTGTGAAACAGAGGACGTTACAATCCCGAATGTCCCTCTGGAATTGGATCCGTGCTCTGATGTCGTCCAGTTTATTTCCTATCGATTGCACATTGGCCAACAATATGCTGGGCAATGTGGTTCTGTGTCGTTTGGACCTCAGTCTGTTTCGGACCCCGGCTCTCTTTCCACGTCTTCGCGGCGGCTTCTCCTGGTCTTGGCCATGGCCATAACAAAGGATCTCGTTGGTCCAACAGTTGGTGCAAATAAAACTCCTAATACTATAAAAATGTACAAAAGAAAGCACAGTCTCGACGGAGCGATCAGGAAGGCAGCCATCGGTGCAGCGCCAGGGTTAACAGGTCAGGAGCATCAGCAGTGTGGGAGGGAGTGAGAGGGCGGAGGAGACGATTTATAGTTGAGAAAAGCGATCTGGGGTGATTTTGCTGTGAGGTGATGAGGGTGGAGTAGTACGCGGTCCTGGTCTTGGAGAGAGCCTCTCTGTAGGACCTCACGTGGTCGACGAAGGCCAGATGGTGGACGGTGAGGCTAGGTCGCTTGGAGAGTTGCTCCAGTCGTCGACCAGCTCTTTTCATTGAGCGGAGGTCAGAGGTAAACCATGGGGCAGGGCGAGAAAAGGACACATTCCGGCTTCTGAGGGGCGCCAGAGAGTCCAGGCTGAGGGAGAGGGCGGCATTGTAACAGGCCGCTAAGGTGTCCGGGGAGGTATCGGAGGGAACCGGGGCCATGTGGGTAGTGATGAGGTCAGATAGGGCTGATGCACACACTGACGTGGTGTCCCTGAATGTGAGGGTGCGTGTTGGGCGCTGCCTGGGCAGGGGGATAGGGACAGTGAAAAGAATGGCATGGTGGTCAGATACCGCAAGGTCTAGACACTGCAGGTGGGAGGGGGGGTTACCGGTGGAGCAGACCAGATCCAGAGTGTGACCTTTGGAGTGGTTGGGGCCCTGGACATGCTGCGTGATGCTGAGGCAGTCCAGAAGCAACAGGAAATCGGCGGCCAAGTTTCAGTTGGTGGAGTCAACATGAATGTTGAAATCTCCGAGCAGATAGGTGGTCAGGGACATGGAGCAGAAGGAGGACAGGAGCTCGGTTAGCTCTGACAGGAAGGTGGTGGAGGCTTTGGGGGGGCGGTAAATCAGGGCAAATTGAGGTTGAGGTTCAGGAGATCCGGAGAGAGAGAATGTAATGCATTCCAATGATGTGAGATCAGGAGTGGGGATCTCCTTGACCTGGAAGTCTGTACGATGAATGACAGCCAGCCCGCCGCCACGGCCCGTGGAGCGCGGTTTCTGGAGGTAAATGTAACCGGGGGGTGTAGCTTGGTTTAGTGTGATGAAATCCAGTTTATTTTGCCATGTTTCAGTCAAACATTAAAAATCCAGTTTTCTTTCAGTGATGATATCATGGATGAGTAGTGCCTTGTTATTGAGGGAGCGAGTATTGAGCAGCATGAACGTGGCTGTGGAGGAGACAGGCAGAGTGGGAGGGGTGCTACTGTCTGAGCAGGCCAGGGGCGTGAGGTGTGTTGTGATGACGTTGATGAACAACACGGAAGCGCGGAGCAGATACTACCACGGGAATGGTGGAATCTGTGCAGATGAGTTTGTAGCGGGATGCTCGATGTATATAGCGGGGGCGTTGAAGGAGTCCGAGTGATCTGATGGTATCCAGCCAGATTGGCGCAGCAGCGTTGAAAAAACTCAGAAGTTGGCGAGAGGAGTATGTTAGCATATCGACCGGAGCAGCTAACCGGCTAACGACCAGCCACATACAACGAATCCAGCCTCGGACAACAGCACACTGCGGTGGAGTAATCAAAACTCACGAACAGTCCAGGTACATGTAGAGAGTTAATCCAGTTGGGGAAAAACAGGTGATGGAAAAAAGATGATCCAGCAAACACTAGCCCCAGACAGCTGATCAGCAGAGAGGGTGAGTAAACACAAAAACCGGATAAATGAAAATTATCACACGGTTATGGCAAAGTAAAAAAGATCTGAATCTAACGTTAGCAGCCGAGACAATTTTTTTTTAGTAAGGGTAGGAACGTTAACTCAGTGGAGCGACTGAGAAGCGGCGACATCAAACGCCAGCGTCCTCTCTCTCTATCTCTCTCTCTCTCTCTCTCTCTCTCTCTCTCTCTCCCTCTCTCTCTCTCTCTCTCTCTCTCTCTCTCTCTCTCTCTCTCTCTCTCTCTCTCTCTCTCTCTCTCTCTCTGTCTGCCACTCGCAGACTGTGTGGATGACTGTCACTGAAAGTGCTTATGGGCGGAGCCCAGCGATTAACAGGCTGAAATCTTGAGGCTGGAAAATATGTTTTTGAGTACTCCATTAGAAATATAAAACAATTATTTTTTTAGATGTCTTCCATAGACTCACAGGAATTGTGTAAAGTTGCCCAAATAGTGCTAGGAATAGCAATGCAGGTCCCCTTTAAAACAAATTGCTGTGTTTGTATCAGGGTAAGGGTAATAATTATTTGTATTTTCAGGCTGTATCGGCGCCTATACAGCCTGCAAATACAAATAATTATTACCCTTGTGTCATCATCACATACCGCAATATACTGAGCACCCATTAGGAACAAACACATAATTCAAATGTAACGTTAGCGCCCACCACATCAAGTACGTCTACACAACATATGGTATAAGAGTTGTAGGTTGGAAATGATGGAATAGATTTACCAACAAAAAAGGTGTTTAGCCTGCTTTGTATGCCACGCCGGGTTTTCCTTTTTACCCCCTTGATGCCACAGTCCACTCCCAATGTTAACGTTAATATCGCCTAATCTATGTTTTAAATTATGGCTATGTGTCTAATCTGCCCATCGCTTATCAAAGAATCATTTTCCAGTCAACATTGGCAAGGCAGATTGTATTTTTATCGCTTCATTTCCGTTTGATAGCATTTTGAAAATCACCCGTTTTCCGGGGAAAAACAACCCATTCTATGATAATCGCCTTTTACTGGAATATTCCAGAACGTTGTCATTTGTCTGTCTATTTATGAATCGTTTTCAAATAAACGCTAGATGATCGATAGTATATGTGTGCGCACGCACGCTCGTGCCGTGCGCTGATAATCGCTGCTGTTATTTCCTCATGGCTTTTACAGTCAAAACAGCTATATCACATATAGTGGAAACGCTTACTGTATATCTCCGTGAAAACGAGTCTGATTATCCTAACACTGATAACATAGATTCCTTACCTGATATCAGATGGTATCCAAATGGTATATTCCAATTCCTGATCACCATTCGAAAAAATCGATAAGTGTATTGATCCAACGTGTATACAGTAGAACACATGATTCCCCGCGGCTCAGAGGCTCCAGAATGAACTCTGGTAACCCCGGCTGCATCAGTGAGAAGTAAAATGTGGAGTCAGAAATCCGTTCTCCCATTCACTTTCATTGAATCCATTCCAAAAGGGTGATTTACCATCTGGGAGACGATAGGGGGCGCTTTTTTCACATCTGATGGCCGGCGGTCCCTGGATCTCCAACGGTAGGCTCGCGTGATGCAATATGATTTCAGATCGCTAATAAAATTAAAAAAGAAAAAACACCCGAATAAAGCCGTGAGTGGCGCTCAAAGTGTTTGCATTTATCTATAGTCCTAATTCTGTCACTGTTTGATGTCACAAAGAAAGGTGTATCCGAAAGCTGTCTACAACATTTGTAACAGGTGATGAAAAAGTAAACAAATAATTAACTGTATTAGACATTTGTTAATGATGAATAGGCTTCACTTTAGATTAGGGCATCTGCAAATGATTTATAGATGTTTTATGAATGTCTTAACAAACAATTTGTTGAACATGAACAAATAAATGGAGGTACAGTATAGTCATTTTTTCATATCCATTTTTTAAAGCATCTACAAATGTGTTATTACACATTAAACAACATTATTTAATTGATGAACAAATCAAGTACAAACAATGTTGATAATGAGTTATAAATAATGTAGAACTAATTTGTAAATGTTATACAAATATAGTTATAAATATACTAAACATACTAAATATTGGCATTAGTCAATAATGTATGAAACGTGTAGAAAACCGATGTAAAAAAAACATGTTTTGTATGCGGAAGCTGTAGCCTCACGCGCTGACCGATTTGAAAGATTTCAAATGATCTGTGCAGCAGCTCCGCTAGTACTTTACGTGCTGTAAAGGAAATTTTTAAATAAAATAACATTTTTAAATCCACTGTGGTCATTAATGGATTAAGCTCTGGGAA